>NW_017673879.1:0-31332 GCF_001879085.1 Nicotiana attenuata | reverse complement strand
TAGAACTGTAGTCAGTTTGAATTTAAATTACCAACTAACTTATAATTTTTTAAGTCTTTTAGGTTGAGTGGAAAGTTAGATAAGTTTTAGGAGGCTGTTTTTGAGGAACTCTCAAGCCTTCGAGAGTTCATAGATGTTTCTGTGAAGAGTGTTATGAAGGTGATAAACAGCAAGTATGATGTGGACGAGTCAAAGGTAAGAATTGACATATATTTTTGTAGTAAAACTAATTATGGCATATGAAACAAGTATACTCAAACATACCCAAAAATTGTAGTTTGCTGGTAGTTCAACCAAAAATAATGACCAACAACAACGAGAGAACAACCAGCAATTTCAGTTCAATATTGGTGATCAAGTGCATGCAAGCACAAGCAATACCGGTATCTACAGAATTCCTACAGGCATATCTACAAACTTCAAGAAAGCATTATCTAATTATATTAACACCTTTTTCACTATGTTTTGCAGCTGCAATTTCTCCGGACCATGTGCAACCACATGTTGAGGAAGAACCAGAATTTGAAGAAGTAGCTGAGGCACAACAAGCAGGTATAATATCAGAAGCTCATTATATTTACTTTATATCTACAATATTGTGCATAACTACATACATCTACATTTATCTTCAGAAGCTGAAGTTTCTCCTGGAGGTGCGCCAGCAATGGTTGAGGAAGAACCAGGATTTCAGGAAGGAGCTGAGATAGAAAAAGCAGGTATAGTATCATAATATACTTTTGAATAGATAATTGTTGCTTATACACTTATACAATGCTGTTAAGTATGTTATTTTATATGTAACAGATATTGAAGATAACGTCTACAGTTGCCAATTCACGGTGTGACTGTGAATGAAGTTGTTCCTGAAGGTTCAGGCATTGACAAGAAAGGTCTGACATTGGATGACTTTGAGTTGCCAGACAACTTAACACAATTGGTCATGTATGTCGAGCCCATACCAGATGAAGCAACCCCTATTCATCCGGGTAGAACCAGGCAACCGGGGAAACATGCACGATCACCTTTCACACCTCTGTATAGTTCTGGAGGCAGCACCTCTGTCGGACCTAAATTTTTCACTCAAGCACCCTTCACAACTGTTATAGGTGAAAATGTAGATGCTGATTTGATAGAAAGGTTCACCAACTGGTTATACCTTCGTAGTGACAAAGTATCTAAGAGGTATGAATGCTTAATTTTACACTTTCATTTCGCCATTTTTAAACTTTAAATATGTAATTCATTCTGTCATTTTTTTTATTTGATATTTTTTTGTTATTACAGGAGGAAAGAATACTTTTCCAAAAAGGATAACCAAATCAAGCCTTGGTTAGACTTTGGTTGTGAAAAGGTGGATAAGAAGGACTGGTTTTATGCCCTTGCTCACCCAGGACAAGTCATCAATAACACGGTAAGTATAAAGAACAGAATCATTCACAATATGCGTTTTGTCTTCAGCTGTGTAGTGTAATTCTGGTTATATTATAGTTTTGTCTTCAGTTGTGTAGTGTATTTGTAGTTATATTGTAGACAAGATATATAGGTTACTATGTTTTGTCTTCAGCTGTGTAATTGTGCTTTTTATGGACCTTATGTCTCATATTCGATGATGATTGTACGTACAAATTGGATTTTTTGGTACTTTGGACAGAATTGAAAATACCTGTGTACCATAATTGTAGTTACTTTGTAGTAACATTGTAGAGAAATTTACATAGACTTATAATATTAACTGTAGGTTGATTTTGATTATTTTTGAGACCTTATGTTAGTTGCTATGTTGCATTTGTTCCTCTGTATAGTAGCTAAAGTGTAGCAATCTGTTAGATTATTTGATTAGTTCAAATTGTAGTTTAAGTTGTAGCTGTTATGTAGATAATTGTGGTTAATATGTAGCTTATAGTAGACTTTATTTTATTTTGCAGCACATTGATGTTATTATGTATTATTTGAGAAAAAGAGGCAAGTATGGCCCCAACAACGACATTAGGTTCACAACAACCGATTGCTTGCTCAAGACCAAGATTGAACGAATCTATGACAAGTTCATAAGTTCTCCACCAGAACTTAAGTATTCGGTTGTTAAATCAGATGATGATGTTGCAGAATATATCCTTGGGTATAGACTTCTTGCTAATGTTGCCTGGGATGTAGTTGACTATGTCATCATGCCTGTGAACATTGTACAGAATTTCCATTGGTTGTTGCTCGTTTTCGACATAGCGGACAGGCAACTTTATGTTTATGATTCCATGGTTTCTTCAAACCGTCATAATACTGTTGAATCATTGGTTGATAAGTTTTCAATCATTATCCCTCTGTATTTGTCTTGCACTGGTTTCTACGGGAAATGTAAAGACATTGACTTCATGACCACAAAGGCATACATTGAGAAACCAGTTACAGACCCTCTCAACATGCAGTGGATGGTTGCGGAGATTCCACAGCAAAAGGAAGGATCACTGTAAAAAAACTATTCTCACTTTTTATATGTTTAATTATTTTCTTTTAATCAATTGTTACATAATGAAAAAATTTGATCTTATGCAGCGATTGTGGTGTATTTGTGGCGGCTTTTGCGGAGTATGTTAGCCTTGGAGATTTGGCAATCCCAAAAGAAGATCTTTCTGATATCGATCAACACCGTAGACGCTATGGAGCTCTACTATGGGACTATGCTACAAAGAAGCAAGAAGATGGGTCAATCAGTGAAAGTGAGGTTACAGGAAGGCTATTAAGGAGGAAGGGTGCTCCTGCTAAAAATGAGAGGACTAGAGTACAGAGAAAGAAGAAATAGAGTCTTGTGTTCCTAGTTTAGTTGATGTCATTTTGTAGTTGAAGTTTAATACACTGTAGGAAATATGTCATTTTGGTTGTTCACAGCACTTTATCTTCATTACATTAAACGCGAGTACTCTGATTTGCTAAAATACAATTCGCCTTTAATCTTCAAGTAATTTTGTTGAAATACCTTCAAGTTCTAGGTAATTTCTGTATATAACTGTCATTTGTAATTAAAGTACACAGCCAAAAGACGAAATAAATACAGGAATAATATAAATAAATTATCCACAATTTATCTACAAATCATATACAAATTTTTAACAAAACTACAATTTAAGTACATTTAAACTACATTTAAAATACGTTTTAACTACAAATCATCTACAAATTAATGTCAGGACTACAATTAGACTACATTTAAAGTACATTTTAACTACATTTTTTCTATTAACTACAATACAACTACAATTTAACTACATTTTGCAGACTGCCTACAAAATAACTACAAAATTATTATATTTTTTACCTACTGCATCCATGGTGCTTGCTGTAAGCATAATCCCCCTATAGGCTGACTTTAAGAATGTCCCATCAACAACTACTACTGGCCTACAATGTTGCCAACCACTTATTGATGTACAAAGAGCAACAAATGCGTATAAGAAGCAATCATCTGCTGCCTTCTTCAATTTAACAACAGAACCAGGATAAGTCTCCTCAAGAATATAAAAATATTTGGGTAATTTGCTGTAGGAGTCAGACGGATTCCCTCTTAAAAACTGTAAAGCCTTTTCCTTGGCTCTCCATGCTTGCATGTAGCTTAGGTTTAGTCCATGTTCGGATAACATGTCAGTTTGTATGTCCTTTGGTGTGTAAACAGTCATAGGATCACAATACTTTGGAACGACCATGCTACCAACTACAGCTGCAGTACGTTTGCGCTGTACGAATGTTTCGTCCATTAAGGAGCATGTGTGTTGTCGGCTGAAACTCCTTATCTTGAACATTGCCGAATCATTAATTGACGTTGCCTTGAAGTGCCATTTATAGTTTTCAGCAACGCATATAAGCCAGTAGCTACAAAAAAAATTCAATATTTAATACATGCTATAGATGAAGAAGGAACAAAAAGGACTGTTTTAACACAAATTCGTCAAAACTACTATTAACTACAGTTTAACTACAATTTAACTACAATGTATAAAAACCACATATCTTCACTAAGACACTGCTTTTATTGATCTATTCTCCACAAATAAATCCATACCCTCTATGACTTGATCTTTTTACTCTGAACTGGAACTTGTGCATCACAGAAAAATTCTTCATTGCAGCAGCTACAGTTTGCTTGTCCTGATAAACTTGTCCTTCTTCAATATATGTTTGCATAGATTTAGTTATTATTTGACTTTGATATTCCTCTATAGCTGGTGAGGATGGAATTTCAAGTAACATTAGTGATCCAGACAAACCTGCAGCAACATAGATATAAATGTAGTAACTATGCAGATAATTTTGAAAACGACATTGCTTTATGAGCTTCAGTACATTGTTTTTTGTAGTTAATTTGTAGATAAATGTTGTAATATTGTAGATAACACACTCA
Source organism: Nicotiana attenuata (assembly GCF_001879085.1). Lineage (NCBI taxonomy): Eukaryota > Viridiplantae > Streptophyta > Magnoliopsida > Solanales > Solanaceae > Nicotiana > Nicotiana attenuata. The sequence continues at coordinate 26,942 of NW_017673879.1, read as the reverse complement.
CACAATAACTCTCTGCAATGTCGAATTAAACATACCTGCACTTGTGCTATTGTTGGTGATTGCCAATTCCATATTGAAATCTCTTACGCTTATACATAAAGGATACGAACCTAAGTTCTTATTCTCCTTTTGGTCTCCATATACACACGAACCCCCATATCATTCCTAATCTCCATTGTCGTTAACAATGTATTTGATTTCTACAATTTTATCCGATGTATCAATCGATAGTTGTTCTGCAATTGTAGAAATCAGAATTCCGTAGCTTGCATTCCCATCTACCACAATGGCATCAACTTCAAAATCTCTAAATCTGCCATAGTTATCCCAATTTCCATTCAATTTTAGCATTATTGGGATTTTTGACATGATTTAGTGTAGTTGAGAGAAAAGAGATGAAGAACAGATATAGGTTCGACAATTTGAGTACTGAGGTCGATGAAGAACAATTTTGAATTCTACAATTTGTATTGCGTTGTAGAATTTGTAAAAGCAAATTGAGTACTGGAGCTCCTGAAGCTTGCGTTGTTTTAGAATTATAGTGAATGAGAGTATTTCGCAGCAATGAAATCTCTTTACGTTTCAAAATTCGTATTTAATGTGGAAAGAATGAAACGCAGATTTCGTGCCTTCTTTTTAGCGCGTTTTAAATGGGAGAATCTTCCTAATTATGGATTGGTATATAAATTGTAGTAAAACTGTGGACTGGGCGGGTAATTAACCAATTATGAGCATTTTTCGTAATAAGGTTTTTTATATGGTATAGATAGGAAAAAAATCCCAAGATAAAAATAGCCCCGTGTGTGCATTTGTTAGGCAAGCATATTGATGACACAGGGCTGACAGAGTTAGATTAATTTTGTAAAAATAAATTCCTTCCCCAGCAAACTATTGTAAGGTATTAATATTCAAAAGCTTGAAGTAAAATTGATGTCACGATCCGGATTTCCCTCCCTCGGAAGTCGTGATGGCGCCTACTATTGGGAGTTATGCAAGCCAAAACTTAACTACTTACTTCGTTAACAAATTACTGTTTTTAACAAATATAAGCGATAACATGAAATCAGCGGAACTTTAAATAATTAAGCCGAAGGTAACAATAAAATATCTGGAACCAACGTCTATTACAACTTCTAAAACCACAAATACCCAAAATCCGGTGTCACAGTGTCACAGGCTATCTAAGAGTACTACATATAAGGTCTGAAGAATAACAGTACACTGTTTCTGAATAAAAGAGAAGGAAACAGGAAATAGAGATAGAGGGAGACGCCAGGGCCTGCGGACACCTGCAGGTCTACCTTGGGTCTCCGGGTGGACTGAAGGAAGCCCTCCAACTACAATCCGAAAGCTACTCCGGGATCTGCAGTCAGTGCAGAGTGTAGTTTAGCACAACCGACCCCATGTGCTGGTAAGTGCCTAGCCTAACCTCGGCGAAGTAGTGACGAGGCTAGGACCAGACTACCAAATAAGCCTGTGCAGTTTAAATATATACAGCGAAAAAAGAAATACAGAAATAACCAGTCAATGTGGGAAGGGGAAACATGTTGTGGGGGAGATAACAGTTCTGAATAGAAAGGCATCAAGTAAAGAAAGGAACAACATAACTCGAATATCAACAAGGAACAGAAATCAACAGTTTGCACAACATCACCCTTCGTGCTTTTACTCTCGTCCTCACCAAAACAATTATTTATCAAAGATGTGCTCGACATCACCCTTCGTGCTTTTACTCTCTTTCCTCACCATGTAATCAATACAATCGGCACGGAATGGTACATCGTGCGGCACGGCATCACCCTTCGTGCTTTACACTCTTTCCTCACAATATCAACAATGCACGGCATCATACTTCGTGCTTTAACACTCTTCCTCACCCAAACAACAATCACAATCAAGGGCAAGGAAATAAACAAGATCATATAGAAATCCCGGCAAGGGAACAATAATTAAACAATTAAATCCCGGCAAGGGAACAACAATAGAATAATTAAATCCCGACAAGGGAACATTTCAATAATTCTTTCTCTATCTTTCACTTCTACTTCATAACTCACTTTACCACTTGAGACAATGCTCCAAAGGGTTCAATCATCTTATATACTTTCACAATTCATAATATAACTCGAGTCAATGCTCCAAGATGTTCAAAGGTCACCATTTCTTCAACAAACTTTTCTCAACAACTAGAAATCATCACCAAGGCATGAAGAATATAACGAAATCAAGATATTCATAATATAAAGACTCACGGTCATGCTAGACACCAACGTATAGATACTTGTCGCCATGCCTATACGTCGTACACAACGAACACCACATAGAAAATAGGACTCAACTCCTAATCCCTCAAGCTAAGGTTAGACCAAACACTTACCTCAAACTTCCACGGCCAACTCAAGCCTTAAATACCACCTTTCCTTTCGAATTTGGCTCCAACACAATCGTATCTATGCATAATCGATTCAATAACAACAACCATCCAATTCCAATGCTTAATTATAGCTTTCTAATAATTCTTCCCAAAAACCCAAAAATCGATCCCGGGCCCGCTTGGTCAAAACACGAGGTTCGGACCAAAATCAAATCACCCATTCACCCACGAGCCCAAATATATAACTATTTCCAGAATTCGACTCCAAAACGAGGTCTAAATCACAATTAATCAAAAAGCCCTAACTCTACCCAAATCCCTAATTTTCTACCCTTAACCTCATGTTTTAGGCCTAGAAATCTAATGGGTGTTAATGGAAATTGAAGAAAATGAGTCTAAGATTACATACCTATGAATGTTTGGTGAAATCCTCTTTCAAAAATCGCCCAATTTGGAGTTAAGATGAAGAAGTTATGAAATTTTGAGTAAATCCCGTAATGCTACTGTTTTATGGTCTTTTAAAATAGCTAGAAAAAATTGCCCTTCGCGTTCGCGACGGGCACTTCGCGTTCGCGATGGGTCAGGCTGGGTAAGCCTTCGCGTTCGCGGACAACGGCTCGCGTTCGCGGAGTAGGAACTCCTCGAGCCTCGCGTTCACGTGCTAAGGACCGCGTTCGCGATGAACAAATTGGTGACCCCTCCCCAGAACCTTACGCGTTCGCGAGTGGAAGGACGCGTTCGCGAAGGGTCTCCCCCCCCCCCCCCCCAGCTTCGCGTTCGCGTCTCAACCTTCACGTTCGCGAAGAAGAAATTGGGCACCTGGGATCTTTGCCTTACGCGTTCGCGATAGGGACCACACGAACGCGAAGGGTAAAATCCCTGGGCACTGAACAGCAAAAACCTGCAACTTTTCTTAAGTCAAAAACCTCCCAAAACACATCCGAAACACACCCGAGCCCTCGGGGCTCCTAACCAAACATAGGTACTAACTCAACAACATCATACGAACTTATCCGCGCGATCAAATTGCCAAAATAACCTCAATAACAACGAATTAAACCTCAAAATCAAAGGATTCCCCAAACTTCATAAAACATCAACTTTAGCATTTTAGGTCCGAATCACGTCAAATGATATCCGTTTTTCACCAAATTTCACAGAAACATCTTAAATCATATATAAGACCTGTACCTGGCGCCGGAACCAAAATATTGGCCCAATACTAACATGTTCTAATCAAATTTCATTTCAAATCTCCTTAAACAATTTCAGAAAACAATTTCCTTTAAAATTTCATTTCTCGGGCTCGAGACCTCGGAATTCAATTCCGGGCATACGCCCAAGTCCCATATTTTCCTACGGACCCTTCGGGACCGTCAGATTATGGGTCCGGGTCTGCCTACCCAAAACGTTGACCGAAGTCAAATTAGCTCATTTTATAACCAAATTTTATAATTTTTCATAGATTTTCATATTTAAGCTTTCCAGCTACGCGCCCGGACTGCGCACGCAATTTGAGGTGACTCTAAATGAGGTTTTCAAGGCTTCGAAAACATAGAATTTAATTTAAAACAAGTGATGACCATTTGGGTCATCACAATTGATCACATCTTCAATATATTACGACTTGGTTCCTTCAGTGAAGATAGAGTACTATGGTCAGAGATAATTCCAATCGTTATTATATATACTTCTATGAAATTCTGAAGATAATTCAAACAAATTAAAATAGGGATTTGTTCTTGAAATCAAACTCATAATAAAGAAAAACTAATCCTTAAAAATGAAAACGAAAGAAAAGCATTTAAAAAAACAAAAAAGCTTTTAAACGGGGCGGTGCGGTGCGGTGCGGTGCGGATTTATGCGGTGCGGGTTGAGAATTGAAAATATTACTATGCGGTGCGGAGCGGTGCGTGTTGAAGTCTTAGTGGGTTAAGGCTAAACCCGCCCCGCAACTGCCCCAATGCTATCCCTATCTAAAGCATGTGAATTTTATTTTATTTTAGTTTTTGGTTAAAAGGAAGTTGTATTCATAATATTGGAGCAGCATTTCATATTAGTAATAGAGATACTAAAGTTACTAAGAACATTTAGAGGTCGTTTGGTATGAGGTATTAGAAAGTATAGTGTTGGTATAAAAATTTAATACCACCTTAATACTTCGTTTGGTTAGCAAATTAGGTATAAGTTATCCCAGGATTAAAATTAACACCGGGATAACTTATACCTTATAGAGGGTGGGATAATTAGTACGTGTATAACTTATACATTCTTCTTACAAATTATGCAATTGTCATATTTAATACAACATACCAAACAATGGATAGCTTAAGGATAATCAGTTAATCATGTACTTTCGCTTTTATTTCCGCTGATTTAGTTTTTGTTAAGTTTTTAGTTATAAAAAGGTATAGGAAAAAGGTGAAAATTTCTATAATGTTGGCTTGCCTAGCGAGTGCAATGTTAGGAGCCATCACGGTCCCGACGGTGGGAATTCGGGTCGTGATAATCGACCCCTCCAACGATCATGTGAATCACGTGTTGTGGCTCTTCTTGCTCGCTCTGACTGTTTGAATCTCTGTTGTTGAAGTGGTGTCTTTGATATGTCCGATGGACGATACGATGGCGGATGCATCTATGTGAGGCCGAAACTAGATATCCGCACTTAGAAAAATTAGTGCTTGCTTTAATAAGCGCCTCTAGGAAACTAAAACGATATTTCCAATGTCATCCAATATGTGTTGTGACAACTTATCCTCTTCAAAATATTTTGCACAAACCCGAGCTTTCGATTCGATTGGCCAAATGGCCGTGGAAATCAGTGGGTACGATATTGAGTATCGACATCGAACCGCCATCAAGTCTCAAATCTTGGCAAACTTCGTGGATGACTTCGCGCCGACCCTCATACCCGAGGTTAAAAAAGAACTGCAGATAAAATCGCGTACATCTTCGAGGGTCTGGACCCTCTTTACGGACGGTGCTTCGAACGTGAAGGGAACCGGACTAGGCATCGTGCTAAAATCACCCACGGGTAATATAGTTAGACAATCTATCAGAACTACAAAATTGACTAACAATGAGGCCGAGTATGACGCCATGATTGCAGGTCTCGAACTAGCTAAAAGCTTGGGAGCGGAGGTCATAGAGGCCAAATGTGATTCCTTCCTTGTGGTAAACCGAGTTAACGAGACTTTTAAAGTCCGAGAAGACAGAATGCAGAGGTACTTGGATAAACTACAGATGACTCTACAACGATTTAATGAATGGACCTTGCAACATGTACCTCGAGAATAGAACAGCGAGGCCGACGCTCTTGCCAATCTAGGTTCATCGGTCAGAGACGATGAACTCAACTGGGGGACTGTCGTACAACTCATGAGATCGGTGATCGAAGAAGGCCACGCCAAAATAAACTCCACGAGTTTGACATGGGATTGGAGAAACAAGTACATAGAGTACTTAAAGAACGGGAAGCTTCCATCAGATCCAAAGGAGTCGAGACCTCTGCGCACAAAGGCAGCATGGTTCACTTTATCGGAAGACGGAATGCTGTTTAGAAAGATGTTCGATGGACCGTTGGCGATATGTTTAGGTGTCACGACCCGAATTTCTCACCCTCGGGAGTCGTGATGGCGCCTACTAATGTAATCTAGGCAAGCCAACTACTGAACAGTTACCTTTATCCATTTTTACATCTTTTTAACATTTCTAAAGCATTGATGTGAAAATAGCGGAAATTTAAAATTTAAGCGGAAGACAACGATAACATATACGAAAACTATATCTATTACAAATACTTAAGCCTTAATCACCCAGAACTGGTGTCACAGTACCACAGACGATATAGGAGTGCTAAATACAAAGTCTAAAAAACAAAAATACACTATTTCTGAAACAAAGAAATGAAACAGGAAGTAAAGGATAGATGAGACGCCAGGGCCTGCGGATGCCTGCAGGTCTACCTTGGATCTCCGCGTGGACTGAAGGTAGTCACTCAACCTACGGTCCAAAATCAACAGAACTGGGATCTGCACAAAAGAGTGCAGAGTGTAGTATCAGCACAACTGACCCCATGTGCTGGTAAGTGCCTAGCCTAACCTCGGCGAAGTAGTGACGAGGCTAGGATTAGACTACCAAATAAACCTCTGCAGTTACATAATATACAGCGGAAAATAAAGCAGAAATGAACAAGTAAAGATGGGAGGGGGAGCATGCTACGGGGGAAATATCAATTCCGAATAGAAAGACAACAGGTAAATGTAAGAAGCAATATATCTCAGATATCAATAAAGGACCAGAAATCAATAAATGCACGGCATCACCCTTCGTGCTTTTACTCTCGTCCTCACCAAAACAATCAAGTAATGAAAACGTGCACGGCATCACCCTTCGTGCTTTTACTCTCTTTCCTCACCATATAACAATATATAATCGGCACGGAATGATACATCGTGCGGCACGACATCATCCTTCGTGCTTTACACTCTTTCCTCACAATCATACACGGCATCACCCTTCGTGCTTTACACTCTTTTCTCACAAAAATAATGCACGGCATCACCCTTCGTGCTTTAACTCTCTTTCCTCACCCAAACAACAATCACAGTGATAGGGCAAGGGAAAATAATGAAATTGCAATAATAATCCCGGCAAGGGAACAATAATTCAACAACAAGTCCCGGCAAGGGACAACATCAAAACAACAACTAAATCCCGGCAAGGGAAATGACAACTTAAAGCAACAATGGCCCGGCACGGTGGCAACATAATGATCTCTTTCTTTCTCACTTTTACTTCACAATTCACTTCACAACCTGAGCCAATGCTCCAAAGGTTCAATTATCACTTACACTTTCACAATTCGTTATACAACTCGAGCCAACGCTCCTCAATGTTCCTAGGTCACAATTCCTTCCACAAACTTTACACAACATATAGAATTCATCACCAAGGCATGAAAGATACAACAAAGTCATGATAATCACAATATAAGACCCACGGGCATGCTAGACACCAACGTATAGATACTCGTCACCATACCTATACGTCGTACTCAACATTTACCACATAGCAAATAGGATTCGACTCCTAATCCCTCAAGCTAAGGTTAGACCAAACACTTACCTCGATGCCACGAACACAATTCACGCTTCAATTATAGCTTTACCCCTCGATTCCACCACCAATTCGTTCGTATCTAGTCATAAGTTACTTAATTACATTAATAAACGCTAAATGAATCAACCCCAATGCATCAAAATGAGTTTTTCAAAGTTTTACCCAAAAAGTCAAAAATCGTCCCTGGGCCCACATGGTCAAAACCCGAGGTTCAAACCAAAATCCGATCACCCATTCCCCCACGAACTCAAATATATAATTTGTCTTGAAATCGGACCTCAAATCGAGGTCCAAATCCCCAATTTTTGAAAAACCTAGGTTCTACCCAAAACACCCAATTTTTCCCATGAAAATCATTGATTTGAAGTTGAAATCATGTTAAAAGATGTTAAGAATTGAAGAAAGTTAGTTAAAAATGACTTACAATTGATTTGGAGAAGAAGAAATCCTTGAAAAATCGCCTAAGTGTGTTTATGTTTGAGAGAATATGAAAAATGGGTTTTAAAATCGTCTAAGTATAAAAGTTGCAGGTCTTTGATATGGGAATTGCGAACAGGGGTTTGCAATTGCGAACCCTTTAGAAATGCTGGACTTTCGCATTTGAGAAAGAAAGTTCGCATTTGCGACTTCCGCATTTGCGACACATTGGTCGCATTTGTGATCACTGGCCAGGCTGGGAAGCTTCGCATTTGCGAGGCCGCAATGCCGATGCACATATCGCATTTGCGATGGAGGGCAGGCCTGGGCTAGTTCGCATTTGCAACCAAGCCCTCGCATTTGCAAGCCAGGCTTCGAATGCGAAACCTGCATGCCTGATCATACCAGCAAAAATCCTGCAATTTTTCTAAGTTCAAAATGCACCCCGTGGCCTATCCAAAACTCACCCGAGCCCTCGGGGCTCCAAACCAAATATACACACAACCTCAAAAATATCCTACGGACTTATCCGTGCACTCAAATCACCAAAATAACATCATGAATATCGAATTGAACCTCAAGATCAATGAAATTTCCCAAAACTTCTTTAAACATCAAATTTGCATTTAAGGTCCGAATCACGTCAAACGGATTCCGTTTCTTACCAAACTTCACAGAATTATCTTAGATCATATATAAGACCTGTACCGGGCGCCGGAATCAAAATACGGGCCCGATACCAACATGTTCTAATCAAAATTCATTTCCAAACCTTTTAAACAATTCTAGAAAATAATTTTCTTTAAAAATTCATTTCTCGGTCTTGGGACCTCGGAATTCGATTCCGGGCATACGCTCAAGTCCCATATTTTCCTACGGACCATCCGGGACAATCAAATCACGGGTCCGGGTCCGTTTACCCAAAACGTTGACCGAAGTCAAATTAATTCATTTTATAGTCAAAATTTATTATTTTTCACAGAATTTTACATATAGGCTTTCCAGCTATGCGCCGGACTACGCACGCAAATCGAGGTGATGCTAAAAGAGGTTTTTAAGGCCTCGAAATGCAGAATTCAATTTAAAAACAAGTGATGAACTTTTGGGCCATCACATTAGGACCGGGAGATATCGACTACGTCCTATTGGAAGTTCACGAAGGCACTTGTGGAAATCATTTCGGCGTCGAATCGTTGGTCCACAAAGTAATCAGAGCAGGGTACTACTGGACCGATATGGAGAATGACGCAAAAGAGTTCGTTCGAAAATGTGAAAAATGCCAAATGTATGCGCTAATGATTCACCAACCAGGAGAGCAGCTCTATTCGGTCTTATCCCCATGGCCGTTCATGAAATGGGGAATGGACATCGTCGGCCCTCTTCCTTCAGCCCCAGGTAAATTTCAGTTTATTTTATTTATGACTGATTATTTTTCTAAGTGGGTTGAATCACAGGCTTTCGAGAAAGTCATGTAAAAAGAAGTCATAGACTTCATTTGGGACCACATCATATGTCGATTCGGGATGCCCTCTGAGATCGTATGTCATAATGGAAAGCAAATCATCAGCAGCAAAGTGACTAAATTTCTCGAGGACCACAAGATCAAAAGAATCCTATCGACGCCTTATCATCCCAGCGGGAACAGACAAGCCGAATCGACCAACAAAACCATCATTCAGAACCTTAAGAAGAGATTGACCGACGCCAAAGGGAAGTGGAGAGAGATACTGCCCGAGGTTCTATGGGCATCCCGCACAACATCTAAATCCAGTACCGGAGCAACACCGTTCTCGTTAATTTATGGCACCGAAGCTCTAATTTCGGTCGAAGTCGGAGAACCTAGCATCTGATTTCGATATACAACGGAGGAGTCAAATAATGAGGACATGAATATGAGCCTAGAATTGTTGGACGAAAGACGCGAAGCCGCCCTCATCCAATTGGCCGCCCAAAAATAGCAGATCGAAAGGTACTACAATCGAAGAGGCAATCTTCGATATTTTAGCATCGTGGACTTTGTGCTAAGAAAAGTCACCCTCAACACCCGAGATCCGAATGAAGGGAAACTGGGTTCGAACTGGGAAGGACCGTATCAGGTTCTCGAAATCATCAGAAAAGGATCCTACAAGCTCAGCACGATGAACGGCGAACAACTACCGAGCAATTGGAACGTGTCGCACCTAAAACGATACTACTGCTAAGGTACGACCCCTTCCATTTTCATTTATATTTTGAACTAACTCTTGCAGGTGTTCGATCAAAAACAACGATGGACTCTTCAACACGAAGTCTTTAGGTCTGAAAGCACGCGTTGCACTCTTTTTCCCTTAGACCAGTTTTGTCCCAATGGGTTTTCCGGCGAGGTTTTTAATGAGGCAACCATTGATCGTGCTAACTTTGAACAATTCAACAGTATCTGAGGCTTCTTTACAATCAACCTCGAATATTACGGGGCATTACCCTAGAATGTCAACTTTGTTGCGAGAAAATTACTTCATGGCATCAGGGTCTCGATAGGAAAAATTTGTAAGGGCCAAACGGTCAAACGAACCGTGCCCGCGTAGTTTGCTCGAGCCCTGCCGCAGAACATGTACGCATGTATAATCAATTATAAAGAGAAGTATTTTTCCTTGCCGATATCTCATGCCTTAGAAAAATTTTTCTACTTTACAATTTTATACTCTCGATCTATTATATAAACAGGCTTAAGGGTCGATCATAACCAGAGTTCGGGCAAGGATCGTGATATAAACAGGCTTACTAGGCGTGAGAACGAAGTCTTTTCATGAACGAGATATCCGTGATCGGGTAAGGATCGTGGCGGAAATCTCGGCACGTATCAAGTCAAGACCGACTATTTAGCCAATCATGATATTTCCTTCTATATTTACAATTGTACCATAAGAAAAATTCTTCTACTATATAAAGGGGGTTCTAATCATTTTGTAAAGGGGATTACTCACGTATAACAAAGCAATATATTACATTTTCTCTCTTAAAGCTCTGTTGTTCAGTTCAAATTTTTCAATTATACGTTCATTCGGTTCGAGGGCGATCTAGCTCGAGGGCCAAGCTGCGCTTTATTTTGGTTTGCTCTATTTTACAGATAAATTCTAACATTAATTCTCATATTTTTCAGTTTAAGCCAAGTGTGATTACATATACTTAAAATCACTTATAAATATAATTATTATCCAATTTTGAGGATAAACAATGAAAGCTTTTTGAATCATGGATTGGAACTTATTCTGTATCCATATCCCTGAAGCCCGTATTCTTCTTGTGTGTGCAGTTGTTCTAATTATCTGTTTTTGTTACTTTTGTAACAAATTATCAGACGTCGTATTACCAATTTCAAACAGTGTGCCATTCCTCGCCGCTGCTTCATCCTCTACGACTTCTACCGTTCGCCATTCGCCATTCGCCATTAATTCGTTGTCGTCGCCGCTTCATACCCTACGACTTCTAACACTTTGCTATTTCTCGCCGCCGCTTCATCCCCTACGACTTCTAACCGTTCTCCGTTCGCTGTCGTCGCCGCTTCATACCCTACGACTTCTATCGCTACGCTATTCCCCGCTGCCGCCGCTTCATCCCGTGCGACTTCTAATAGCGCGCCATTCGCTGCCGCTTCATCCTGACCTAATTCTAGTCAGCAGCAGCCATCAGGATCAAAATATGATGTTGAGATTGTGGTTTTTAATGAAGGAAGTCAAAGGGGAAAAACAAATATCGGGGAGAACGATTGCACTATTTGTCTTTCGGAGTTTTTAAAAGGATGCACAATTCTTCCTGCTTGTTGCCATAAATTTCATGTCGATTGCATTAAGATTTGGTTACTTACGAGTATTGAAAAAACTTGTCCCATATGCAGGACTCGTCATGTGCATGCTTAGTAATCCTTGATCTTTTTTGGTTTCATTCTTTGTAATTAAATTTTGATCACACACACAATAGGAATGGTTTATAACATCCTGACACATTGATCATGATTCATGCCAATGCAGTGAATATTATTTAATCTTACCCTATCCCTCCTCAGGGCCCTGTTTTCAGTATTTTTACCATAGTGTAATATTTTCAACTCCAATTAGGACTTAGGAGGATTCATTCAAAAGCTGATCCCTGTATGATAGACATTTTTCTTCCTTTTGGACTTTGCTATATTATTCTTGTAAAAGCTAGTGATTAGTTAACAATAGTCGAGGGTTTCCATCTTAATAACTTTATACTCTTTTTGTCTAAGAATGATAGATTTAGTTACTTTAACGGAAAAAAAAGTACCTTTAATTTTAGGAGCACTCTAAGAGATCTACGTTAGAAAAGATAGACTTTTTGTGTTAAACGAGAAGAAATGGCGGGAGGCTAAAAAGTCATAGTCCAGTCAGGTTATAAATGATAAAAGAGTATTCCAGCTTAGGAACCTTGACATATGATTTGGGTTGTTTCTATATGGGTCGAAATCTGACCAAACAAGAATCTGCGTAAAGAGGGACGGCAAAGTTATTTGGGCCGAAATCGTATTCGTACAATGCTATAGCGACAAGCACTCAGAAAGTCTGTACGGCAAATGAGATGTCACGGCATTTTAGAGGGTCAGTCTGTAATACAGTTAACTGACTTAGGTACTCTGGCTAATGACCATCGTGTAATGAGAATACTTAGTATATACACTAGGTGAGAAAACGAAGAAAAGGGGGATTCAGACAAATCACAGACTTCTTCATTAACAGGGAATGGGAATAGAAGAATCCATCTCGAAGGCGAGAGAAGGTTCAGAAATTTGCTATTCATCTTCTGTATCCATCGTTATGGAATAGACAAAGATATACCCCGTGATCATTAATGGTGATTTCTTTCCTTCTTTATTTTACATTACGGATTAACGATGTCGAGAATGAATGTAAGCTCATCATATATATTAGATTTTTTCCATTATATTAATGAGTTCATGAGCTTAATATTATTCAACTCTTCTTACTTATCATTTATTAATCTAGAGTTAATTATCTTTGGCTAGGATTTACCCCTTATCCATTCTTTTAATTGGTTTAACTAAAAAGAGCTTAACATTTTTTGGTCGAACAATTTGGCGCCGTCTGTGGAGATTTTCTAGACAAAGCCTTAGTTCCCTCTAGATCCAAACATGATCTTAGCTCTATCTTCCATTCGGTGAAGTTTCACCCTTTCATTAGGAATGTCGACTTGCGAAACCGGTCGGTAAACCTGATCGCAGCCAACTCCGCACCAATAAAAGGTAGCAAGAGAGGGTCGCAATAGCTTTTACCCAATATGAGGGTCGGGATCGAATTCCTTAGGGAGCTAGAAAGGGAGTTGATGTATCTATCTAGTCTAGAATCGTGTAATTGTTCCAAATGTCATTTCCAATATTTTTGGGTTTTCTTTTATGAACTACTATTATAAAACTACTAATTAGAATTGAAACTAGATTACGCTAAGAGATAATTGCTAAGAGTTGTATCTAATGGATTAAGGGGCACTAGAGTAGTGGCTTTCACCTAGGTGGCTAATTGACGGGTAATTGCTTCTAAGGCTTGATTGACATGATTGGGGAAATATGTATAACCGTTGCACAATTTTACCCACTCTCACACCTCTCGGTAGAGAGAGTGATTTTGCCCAATTGACTCTCTCGAGATCAAATGAGTAGGCAAATTAGCTCAAGCAACTAGGGTTCAAGTCGGATAATTACTCTCTCGAGATTTAACCCTTTAATTGGGACTATCAATTCTCTTGAGTTCATCCCAATTCCTTGTTGGGTCAAGTTTGGAGACTTAGGCTCTCTCTCTCAAGAAGAGCCAAGTCAACTAAGCACAAACCAGTGTTTGCAACCACCAATTCATAAATTAAACCATAAAATTGACCCAAATACAAACACCCATAGTCAATCTGACCTTAAATCACAACACCCATCAATTACCCACTCTAGGGTTGAGCCACAACCCTAGCTAATGGGTTTAGCTACTCATGCTTGAACAAGAAAATAGCGAAATAGATGAAAAAGAAGACATATTAATTAAGCACTAAAGTAAAATACAAGAATCTATCGTTAAAAGTAAGCTAAGGTGCCAAAAATGGCTACAGATGATGTTCTCACGAGCGCAGCTGCTAAAATAAAATAACTGATACCCTAAAAAATGAAAAAAGGTTCTATTTATACTAAGTTGGAAAACCTACACAAAAATACCTCTGCGGGGTCAGTGCGGGCCGCGCAAAATGGACGGCGGCCGCACTAGGCTCTTGGACTTCAAATCTTGGCTCTCTGAACTCGGGCTCCGCGGACCGCGCAGAATGGACCGCGACCGCGGCGGCAGCTAGCGCTGTCCGCACAAACATGACCGCGGACCGCATGGGTTTGAACCTTGGCAATTTCAACTCTTTGAAGTTCTCTTCCGCGGACCGCACATAATGGTAGTGCGGCCGCGGAGCATTCACCGCGGACCGCATAACATGTACTGCGACCGTGTTGCTTGAAGCCTTAGTTCCTGAGTCTCTGAACCTCCCTTGTGCGGACCGCACAAAATAGAATGCGTCCGCACTAGGTTTTATACCTTGAAATCTGCTCTCTGAATCTCCCTAGTGCGGAACGCACAAAGTATAGTGCGGCCGCACTAGGCCTGTTCTCCTGAGTTTTGCCTTGTATTTTATACTTGTGCAGGTTTCACTCCTTTTGAGCCGATCTTTGACCTTTTGTCACTTTGTCGATCAAACCTGCAATCAAGCACAACTTATGAGCCTTTTGGGACTGTTTTGTAACAATTTATAATCAAAGCGTAAGCAAGAAGGAGCATAAAACACGTAAAAATCCCTAGTTATCAACTCCCCCAAACTTAAGCTTTTGCTTGTCCTCAAGCAAACAAAATAAGACTCACCCCTTAAGGTAAAATCCAAGAATTTCCAGCTATCCTAAAGTAACCTCAACAAGCATCAATTGGGACTAACAATTGCCCTCAATACGAAAGCATCATTAACAACATTTAACCTTTGGAAAACCATGGATCAAGTGTGACACAAGAGCATCAAGAGTTGACTCATTACATCAAAGAACTCTCTCAATTACTTTGGTCATTATGGAACCCAAACTCACACATCCTCACTCTCCCTAAGCAAACCTCACCTTTTTAGAGTATTGACACACAAATTGAGGTTAATGGGAATTCACTCATCTCTCTCAAGAAAAGGCCACAAGTCCGGCTCTAGGTACCATATGCTTGCCCCTTATGTAAGTATCCACTAATGTAAGCTTCATTCAACTCAAGATCATATAGGGCTTTTGTGGAGTCATTGTGAAGGCTTTTGGGTTAGGGTAGGTCATGTTTTGTTCAAGTGGGTTCAATCTTCCCTTAAGCACTTCTTTTGATTCATTTGGCACAATTCACTTGACTCTTTGAGTCATTTCACCTCTTTCTAAGGGGTTAGAGAGACACATTGTCACTCTTTCTTATGCATTTCAATTATTTTCTCCTTTTTTCAACTTTCCACACCTTTCTTTCTTTTGCTTTTCTTGAATCCCTTTTTATTCTTTCTCACATGTGAGCATTCTTTTTGTCTTTTACTTTTCTTTCTTTTTCAGCCTTTCCTTTTCTTCATTTTTGTGTCTTATACCACTTTGTGGTCATCCTCGTCTCTCCCCCCAAGGAGAGCCTATAATCACTTCTCAAGTTAAATTTCACTTAAGATTTCGCCTCAACAAACATTCAGGCCAAGTTCTAGACCAATGGCTCGGGACTTGGACTCGCAATTCGATTTCTCACCACACAAGCTAGGGGATTGCTAAAGACATTGAGTCGGGGGCCCACAACGACCTTAGATACGATTTGAGCACATAATGGTCCCGAAAAACCATTTGATGATTGTCGGTCAATACAAGAGTCTCAAGGCCACGACTTTCACCATCCTAAACACAACAATTTGTTTTTGACCATAGATCAAAGGCAAATGTGCTAGGCCCAAGTGAAGCTTTGCTTGAGGTACCCTTAACTACAAACTACCAAAAACAAAAACAAAAACGGACTCAAACCCTTAAGAAGGTTGTCATGCCATCTATCATTGGGAAGAGCCACCCGGTTCACACAATACTCCACCTTTGGAAAGAACCGTGGCATTAAGAAAACCAAAGGCTTATTAAAACGTCCAAAACAAAACAAAAGTCTACAAGCCTATATAAGAAGCTAAAAATGAATTTTTTTTGCGAAAATAGAAAATAGAATCAATATGTACAATAGGGGATTGGAATATACAACGGGGAATGAATATATACAATGATGTAACTTTATATACAGACCAAAGGAAAGATAAAAATGCGATAAAACTAACTAAATGCAAAATTATATACAGACCAAATGAAAAACAAGAAAGTATAAAATGAAGCAGTATATATACAGTCATCCAACAAAAATATAGGGTGCACCCCCTCAAATAAAAGCTGGCATTGTCCCCAATGCCAACTAAACCAAATAAGCACCAAAAAGTATAAGGAAAGGATATGAAGACCCCCTAAGCCTCGTCCGTTTGCATAGGATCATGAGTGGTCCCTGGGTCCTCTATGTGCTCGAGAACCTCAGACTGGTTCCCGGTATCCTGCTGCTCAGCTGCTGGGACCTGGGACTGGACCTGGACCGGCTGTGGATCTGGTATATCCTGTGGCTGACTGGAGGAAGCCTCCAGTGGGTCCGCCAACTGGATGATGGCATCAGCTGCACTAGGGATCTTCCTCCTCTTCTTTGGAGGCATCTGTATCTACTCCGGGTCTGTGGCTGCTACTGGAACTGCTGCTGGAGTTGGGTCCTCAAATAATAAGTCTAAAGGCAGCTGGTCTGCCTTCAGTCTATCCACATCCGCCCTCAACTCCTTCACGGACTCCCTGGAGGCCCGTATCTTGTGCAGCTTCTTGTGCTCCTTGGCAAGCTCCTTTAGAGCCTTTCCATGTCCACTGCCTTAGCCAAGGCAGCCTGGGTACTAAGGATCTTCTCCTGGTTTTCTAGAATCTTCTTCAATGCATCCTCAATGGATTGTGGGACCTGTACTGGCTGTGGTGCCGACTGAGCCTCAATGGTAGAGGTCAAGGTAGACAACTTGGATGAAGCAGTATACATCCAGTTGTTCAGGCTCTGAAGTGTCTGGCTCAGCCGGTGGGCAGTGATAGGATGGGCCCGGGAAGATGGAATCTCCGGGCCAGCTGAGGTAGAAGGACCTGGAGGCAAGTCAACAGTAGTGGAAGGTCCGGGAGGCTTGTCAGCAACTATGGAGGCAGGCTCAGTGGAGGCCTCTACCACAAGTGGCTCTTCAGACTAACCAGTTGGGGCGGAAGCAGGGGCCTTGTAGTTCTTGTCCTTGGGGTTTTCTGGCCCCCTCAAACTATACCATGAGAACAGGGCTACTGGTTTGGCCTTGACATCATAGGACTTCTTTTCCACCTCTAAGTCCAGGAAATACATAGAGAGGGTGTTGGGGTAAGGGTAGTTTCGGTCATGCTCCGCACCCACTAATGAGATGATGTGGGACATCACATTCCCCACATTAATGGGGTATCCCGCCATGATCAATGCAACCAACACAGCCCGGTGGAGAGGAAGAGTCTGGTCATGTGTAGTAGGGTCCAACCGGCTGCAAACAAAGGTCTCCCAACCCCTAGCTTAAAAGTTCAGGGTCCTCCTCAGTATTTTTACCCCCGCAGTCAACCACTCAGGAACGGTACTGGATTGCCAGGTACTGAGCTAACCATGGACGGACCCCCTCGCCCATCTCCAACTTTGCCAGATATAGAGTCTCGTCCTCTTCATTGAAGCCCAAATAATCATTCAGAGACTGCCCGTCGAACAACACCTTTTTGTCGCGAACCTTGGTCACTTTGGAACCCTTGACGATGTGGGCCACATTAAAATAAAATTCCTTGACCATATGTTCATTTGCATCTATACATTTCTCCATAAATATTTCCCAGCCCGGTCTAGTTCTAAATTGCCTCTGCACGTCAGGGTTGTGAGGTAGTAAGTCTTTGTCAATAAAACTCCTCTCCGGTATCAAATGCCTCACCGGCCACCACTCCCTAAACTTATGATATGCCACTTGGCTCACAAATCTGTCCTCCCATTCATCGGGCTTCCTAGTTCGGGCAATGCCTCCCACCTGAGGCTCACCACCCCTAGCTCCCTGCACCTCATCCTCATCTCCGCTCCTGCACTCCTCGTCATCTCCCCAGATAATGAAGTTGTGGGGGAGGTGGAGTCGTCCCCACTACCGGCTGCCGACCCCTCAGATGAATCAGAAACGACATTAACTGGCCTCCGGATAGTGGGTGATGGAGGAGGAGTATCATCAGTCAATTGGAAGTTGGTGACTATATAAGTTGGGACTGAGTCGGAAGAGACATCCCTTGACGGTTGATACTCACTCCCCGAGGAATGGGAAGCCGCTCTATCTGCGGCTTTTATCAGCTTCCTTGTTTGTTTTATGTTTTCCCGAGCTTGGGGAGTGAGTTTGACTATTCTCTTTCCTTTGCCCCCTCAGGAGGAATCACCTCTCCCGGGTTGTTTTGATCCTTTGCCTCCTCGTTGTTTAACCATTGTCTGCAGGCACAAACATCTAGCTTTGTTAGTATCAGCAGAGACAGTGAGACAGATGTGTATAATGAATTGCAGACAGAAGCAGAAAGTTGCAAACACAATTGCAGGAACAGGCCAGTGCGGACGCACGAAATGGCAGTGCGGCCACGCTGAGGCCACCGCGGACCGCACAGAAATGAACCCGGTCCGCACAGGTCTAACGTCCCTAAAAACAACTCTATGAATCTCACCACCGCGGCCTGCACAAAATAGTACCGTGGCTGCGGTGGGCCAGTGCGGACCGCATAAAATGTAGTGCGGCCGCACTGGTCAAGGGCACCTCTCTGAATCTCATCACCGCGGCCCGCGGAAAGTGGTAATGCAGCCGTGTTGAGGCTACCGCGGACCGCACAAACACGACCGCGGTCTGCGGTGGGTGCCCAAACCTGGCACTGAGTTAGGGTTTTGGGATTTTGCATTTTAGTTCAAATTTTTACCTAGATATGGTCCCTACTCAATTACCCAGTTCAATTATGCTCACTAAGTCTACAAAAATTAACATTCAAAACTAACTACCCTAAAAATTGAAGAAATACGGGAAGAAAAAGAAGCTACAGGATGATAAAATTAAAAATGAAATGGAATTAAACAATTAACTAAAAGAAACAGGTGAATGTTACCAGATATTGAGCAGGAAAGAATCACACAAAGCAAACGAGAATTTATGAGCAAGGAAGAGGGATGAACGGTGTTTTAGTCTCTCTGAGTTTCAAATTCGCGAAAAGTGTAAACAGGGGTCCCTGAGGTCTATTTATAGAACAACCGTGGGACCCATTCTTACCTAGCAGCGCGGCCGCACAAAACGGACCGCGGTACGCGCTGGGTTTGGTTTAGAAGAAGTTTGAGAAGGCAACTTCTGTGGTCCGCACAAAACAGACCGCGGCCGCAGAGGTCCACCGCGGTCCGCACAAAATGTAATGCGGCCGCGGTGGCAAACTTCAGAGAGTCCTCACATTAGCTCACACCAGTGCGGACCGCACAAAGTATAGTGCGGCCGCACTGGAAACTTCAGAGACTGAACAATTTTGCCATTATGCCCTGCACTGCATCAACTCAGTCCCTGCAACATCTCACAATCAGTTAGCCCAAAAATCAATCCTATACTACCAAGAAAAATCAAAGAAAACAAAAAGAAAAGCACATGGGTTGCCTCCCAAGAAGCGCCTGATTTAACGTCGCAGCACGACGCGGGTTACCATCACATCATTTGAAATGAACAACAGCCACCACATGGCTATCATCAAACTTCCCAAGATAATGCTTGACACGGTTCCCATTCACTCTAAAGCCTTCACCACTTTTGTTCTTCAAATCTAGAGCACCAAACGGGGTCACACATACAACTTCAAATGGTCCACTCCACTTTGATTTCAGCTTTCCCGGAAACAACCTTAGACGAGAGTTGAATAAGAGCACCAAATCACCAACTTTGAACTCCTTTCCACGAGCATATTTGTCATGAAGGTACTTCATCTTGTCCTTATACAAGGACGAACTAGAGTATGCATGGAACCAGAATTCATCAAGTTCATTGAGTTGTTCAACACGAAGATCGGCCGCAACATCCCACTCAAGATTAAGCTTCCTCAAGGCCCGCATGGCCTTATGCTCCAATTCCACTGGTAGGTGACATGCTTTCCCAAACACCAACCGATACAGTGACATACCAATTGGGGTCTTGTAAGCGGTCCGGTAAGCCCATAGAGCATCATCTAACTTTTTAGACCAATCGGTCCTATTGGCATTGACGGTCTTGGACAAAATACTCTTGATCTCCCTATTAGACACTTCAACCTGGCCACTTGCTTGAGGATGATAAGGTGTAGAGACTTTGTGGTTGACACCATACTTGGATAGCAAGGTATCGAAAGCTCTATTACAAAAATGCGATCCTCCGTCACTAATGATTGCCCGGGGTGTACCAAACCTTGTGAAAATGCTCTTCTTTAGAAATGACACCACACTCCTAGCTTCATTGTTGGGCAAGGCCACGACCTCAACCCATTTTGACACATAATCAACCGCTACAAGAATGTAAGTGTTCCCACACGAGCTAACAAAAGGGCCCATAAAATCGATACCCCATACATCAAAGATATCAACTTCCAGAATTATGTTCAGATGCATCTCATCTTTCTTGGAAATCCCTCCCGCTCGTTGACATTGATCACATCTTTTCACTAGATCACTTGCATCTTTGAACAAGGATGGCCAATAAAAACCACAACTCAGAACTTTCGAAACTGTCCTCACCCCTCCATGATGGCCACCATAGGGGGAGGAATGACAAGCCTCCAAAATACTCACTTGCTCTCCCTCCGGGACACACCTTCGAATCACACCATCCGTGAAAATCTTGAACAAGTATGGCTCATCCCAATAGAAGTCCAGACTATCCCGTTTGAGCTTCTTCCTTTGGTTAGAAGAGAGCTCACACGGGATGATGCCAATCACAATGAAATTAGCAATATCCGCAAACCATGGCATATCACACATTGACACAGAAAGTAGTTGCTCATCGGGGAATGTATCATTGATCTCCAAGCCATCACACAGCCTTCCTTCCTCCTCCAAGCGGGACAAATGATCCGCAACTTGGTTCTCACTACCTTTCCGGTCCACTATTTCCAAATCAAACTCTTGAAGAAGTAACACCCATCTCATCAACCTTGCCTTGGAATCTTTCTTGGTCATCAAATACCTAAGGGCGGTATGGTCGGTGTGCACTATGACTTTGGCCCCCATAAGATATGGCCGAAATTTTTCCATGGCGAACACAATAGCCAACAATTCCTTCTCCGTCACCGTGTAGTTCCGTTGAGCTTCATTCATAGTCTTGCTTGCATAGTACACGGGATGAAACATTTTGTTCACTCTTTGACCCAAAACTGCCCCAACCGCAACATCACTCGCATCGCACATGAGCTCGAAAGGCAAGCTCCAATTGGGTGCGGTAATGATCGGGGTAGTTGTCAATTTATGTTTTAGAAGTTCAAAGGCCTCCATACATTTCTCATCAAATACAAACTTAGCATCTTTCTCAAGCAATTTCCAAAGGGGATTCACAACCTTCGAAAAATCCTTGATAAACCGCCGGTAGAACCCCGCATGCCCAAGGAAACTTCTCACCCCTTTGACAGAAGTGGGGGGAGGAAGCCTTGAAATCACCTCAATCTTGGCTTTGTCTACTTCAATCCCATGCTTAGAAATTTTGTGACCCAACACTATGCCCTCTTCAACCATGAAGTGGCATTTTTCCCAATTAAGAACGAGATTTGTGTCTTCACATCGGGCTAGGACTCTATCCAAATTTCCCAAACACTCTTCAAATGAATCACCAACCACACTAAAATCATCCATAAAGACCTCCAAAATGTCTTCCACCATGTCGGTGAAAATAGCCATCATGCATCGTTGGAAGGTCGCCGGAGCATTGCACAACCCGAACGGCATCCGGGAGAAAGCAAATGTACCATATGGGCAGGTGAATGTGGTCTTCTCTTGGTCCTCCGGAGCAATTAAGATTTGATTATAACCCGAATATCCATCCAAAAAGCAATAAAAAGCTCGCCCCGCAAGGCGATCAAGCATTTGGTCAAGGAATGGCAAAGGGAAATGATCCTTGCGGGTCACCTTATTTAGCTTCCGGTAGTCCATGCATACCCGCCATCCAGTAACCGTCCGAGTGGGAATAAGTTCATTGTTGTCATTAGTCACCACATTGCAGCGGAGAAGTCCATGAGCTATCGGAGATTGGATACACCACACCTGCATCTAGCCACTTGATCACTTCTTTCTTCACCACTTCTTGCATTGCCTCATTGAGCCTCCTTTGATGTTCTAAGGAAGGCCTTGCATCATCCTCCAAAATAATTTTGTGCATGCAAAATGCGGGGCTTATTCCCCGAATATCCGCCAGAGTCCATCCAATTGCCCTTTTTCGCCTTTGAAACACAGCCAAAGTGGCCTCAACCTGCATGTTAGTAAGGCAAGAAGAAAGAATAACTGGTAAAGTTGAATTAGAGCCCAAGAACTCATACCTGAGGTGTGGAGGAAGTGGCTTCAACTCCAACACCGGTGGCTCCTCAATTGATGGTTTGGTTGGTGGAGTTTTCCGATTTTCAAGATCCAAAGACAATTTTCTTGGCTCATAGGAATAAGAGCCCATCCCATGTAGAGCATTGACACACTCCACTCTGCTTGCATCATCATTGACATCAAGATTTAATAGCACGACCTCAAGGGGATCCTCCACGTTAATCATGGCACTTGTGTCATCCACTATCACAGTTGTGACAATGTCCACAAATGAGCACACCTCGGTGCTATTGGGTTGCTTCATGGATTTGCAAACATGGAAGACGACCTTCTCATCACCCACTCGGAAAGTTAGTTCACCCGCTTCAACATCAACCAATGCCTTCCCCGTTGCAAGGAAAGGTCTCCCTAGAATAATTGGGACCTCATAGTCCACCTCACAATCCAAAATCACAAAGTCCGCTGGTAGGATAAATTTGTCCACCCGGACAAGCACATCATCAACTATACCCAAAGGACGCTTCATTGATCTATCTGCCATCTGTAATCTCATGGAAGTTGGCCTTGGTGGCCCAATACCTAGAGTCTTGAAAACTGAGAAGGGCATTAAATTGATGCTTGCCCCAAGATCACATAAAGCCTTGGCAAAGTCTGCACTACCAATAGTGCAGGGGATAGTGAAAGCACCAGGATCCTCTAATTTCGGGGCCATTGAATGTACTATGGCACTAACTTGGTGGGTCATCTTGATAGTTTCACAGTCCATTGATCTTTTCTTTGTAACCAAATCTTTCATGAATTTAGCATAACCAGGCATTTGCTCCAAAGCCTCCACCAAAGGCACGTTGATGGATAAGCTCTTCATCATGTCAATGAACTTTTTGAATTGGTTGTCACTTTTCTGCTTGGCTAGCCTCTGAGGATAAGGCGGAGGTGGTCTAGGCAAAGGTGCCTTGGCTTTTGGCACCACTGGCTCCGGCATGTCAATTATGTGCTCCCTAGACGGGTTCACGGCCTCTTGAGTTTCCACCTCGGTTTCATTAATGTCAATCCTCACTTCATTGTTCACATTATCATCAACCACATCTTCAACTACCAAAGGAACATCATTTTCTTGCAACTCAACATCATCATCCACAACTTGCTTATCTTTCGAGGCATTCACATCACCGCCTCTCCCACTTCGTGTTGTAACCGTCATCACATGATTGTTCCCACCCTTAGGGTTCACTACCGTATCACTTGGTAGAGCACCCTTTGGGCGAGTATTCAACGATTGAGAGATTTGGCCTAATTGCACCTCTGAATTCCGGATAGAGGTATCGTGGGAAGCCAATTGAGCATCGGAATCTTGGTTCTTCTTCATCATTTGTTCGAACATCATTTTTATTCTTTCCATATCATTACCCGAAAAACTAGATCCTTGAGATTGAAACGGGGGTGGATTATTCGGTTGTTGGTACATGGGGGGCCTTTGAAAGCCTTGCCCCCGATTGCCTTGGTTTCCATTGTTGTTCCAATTGCCTTGACCATTGTTGTTCCAGTTGTTGTTATTACCATTCCAATGCCCTTGGTTGCCTTGATTGTTGTTCCCCCAATTACCGCCTTGGTTGTTGTTGTTCCAATTACCACCACCTTGTTGTTGATTGCCCCAATTACCTTGGGGTCGCCATTGTTGGTTTGAAGAGTTGCCTCTATTGCCTTGATAGTTATCAACGTATTGTACCTCTTCATTTTGCTCATCATAGCCATCATTTTGATACCCATCACACTCATCATCAAATTGCTCAGAATTCCCTTGGTTTTGTTGCCTTCTTTGCCTTCTCTTGTTGGTAAGCATACTCACACCTTCCATAGCATTCACTTGGCGAGGGTTTTGGACTTGTTGCAACTGTGCCTTAGCCAATTGGTTCATAGTAGTTGTCAACTCCGCTATAGCCTGTCCATGGTCATGTAGTTCCTTATGCAAATGAATAACCGTAGGGTCACCTTGGGGAACATTGGCTCTACTTTGCCATGCGGAAGATGTATCCGCCATCTCATCAAGAATCTCGCAAGCTTCATCATAAGACAACTTCATGAAATTACCCCCGGCCAATTGATTGACTATGCATTGATTTGTAGTATTGATGCCCCGATAGAAGGTCTGTTGAATCATCGCCTCGGTCATATCGTTGTTTGGGCATTTTTTCACCATTGTTCTAAACCGCTCCCAAATCTCATGTAAAGGTTCCGTGGGTTCTTGCTTGAAAGCCAATATCTCATCTCGAAGTGCCGCCATGTGCCCGGGTGAGAAAAATTTAGCAATAAACTTATCCGCCAACTCATCCCAAGTTGTGATGGAATGGTTGGGGAGTCTCTCTAGCCAATCCAATGCCTTTCCCCGAAGTGAGAACGGGAAAAGTCTCAACCTAAGAGCATCTTCGGACACATTCGTCTGCTTGCTACCCCAACATGTATCCACGAACCCTTTTAGATGTTTGTAGGCATTTTGATCCGCAGCGCCCGTGAAATACCCACGCTGCTCAAGTAAGGTCAACATCACATTAGTTATCTAAAAATTGCCCGCCCGGATTCTGGGAAGGACAATAGCACTCGCATACCCTTGATTTGGTAGCACCCGAGGAACCGCTCTTGGAGGTGGCGGAGGAGGGTCTGGAACATTGTCATTAGCATTGGCCTGGCGGCTTCGTCGTGGTCCGGGAGGTACAAGAGGCACCTCATCCTCTCCAATTTCATCTACCTCCTCCCCCGGAAGCACATTTCCAAGAGGGTCATTCGCGTTTAAAGCCATTTGGTACCTGTAGTGATCACACACACAAATTAAGTAAATAAGAAGGAAAGAAGAACAACACACAAAACTAACTAAATAGATAGCCAAAACTGTTAGCTCCCCGGCAACGGCGCCAAAAAGTTGATCGCTGCCAACTCCGCACCAATAAAAGGTAGCAAGAGAGGGTCGCAATAGCTTTTACCCGATATGAGGGTCGGGATCGAATTCCTCAGGGAGCTAGGATTGGAGTTGTGTATCTATTTAGCTAGGATCGTGTATGTTCTTAATTGACTTCCAACATTTTTGGATTTTCTTTTATAAACTACTATTATAAAACTACTAATTAGAATTGAAACTAGATTATGCTAAGAGATAATTGCTAAGAGTTGTATTTAATGAATTAAGGGGCACTAGGGTAGTGACTTTCACCTAGGTGGCTAATGACGGGTAATTGCTTCTAAAGCTTGATTGACATGATTGGGGAAATATGTATAACCGTTGCACAATTTTACCCACTTTCACACCTCTCGGTAGAGAGAGTGATTTTGCCCAATTGACTCTCTCGAGACCAAATGGGTAGGCAAATTAGCTCAAGCAACTAGGGTTCAAGTCGGGTAATTTGTCTCTCGAGGTTTAACCCTTTAATTGGGACTATCAATTCTCTTGGGTCCATCCCAATTCTTTGTTGGGTCAATTTTGGAGACTTAGGCTCTCTTTCTCAAGAAGAACAAGTCAACTTAGCACAAACCAGTATTTGCAACCACCAATTCATAAATTAAACCATAAAATTGACCCAAATACAAACACCCATAGTCAATCCAACCTTAAATCACAACACCCATCAATTACCCACACTAGGGTTGAGCCACAACCCTACCTAATGGGTTTAGCTACTCATGTTTGAACAAGAAAATGGAGAAATAGATGAAAAAGAAGACATATTAATTAAGCACTAAAGTAAAATACAAAAGTCTATCGTTAAAAGTAAGCTAAGATGCCAAAAATGGCTACAAATGAAGTTCTCACGAGCGCAACTGCTGAAATAAAATAACTGATACCCTAAAAATGGAAAAAGGTTCTATTTATACTAAGTTGGAAAAACTGGACAAAAATGCCCCTACGGGGTCAGTGCGGGCCGCACAAAATGGACTGCGGCCGCACTAGGCTTTTGAACTTCAAATCTGGGCTCTCTGAACTTGGGCTCCGCGGACCGCGTAGAATGGACCGCAACCGCGGAGGTCTCTAATGCGGTCCGCACAAGTATGACCGCGGACCGCACGGCTTGAACCATGGCAATTTTTAACTCTCTAAATCTCTCTTCCGCGGACCGCACAAAGTGGTAGTGCGGCCGCGGAGCCTTCACCGCGGACCGCGCAATGTGTAATGCGGTCGCGCTGCCTGAAGCCTGGTTTTGCTATCTCTCTGAATCTACCTAGTGCGGACCGCACAAGTCGAATGCGGCCGCACTAGGCCTTTTGCCCTCAGTTTGCCTTGTCTTTGATACTTGAGCAGGTTTCACTCCCTTTGAGCCGATCTTTGACATTTCGTCACTTTGTCGATCAAACCTGCAATCAAGCACACTTATGAGCCTTTT
>NW_017673878.1:110990-116776 GCF_001879085.1 Nicotiana attenuata | reverse complement strand
ATTGCTATCGTAGCTGAGCAGAGTGACCGCCAGCGTTCCGGCACCGGATTACTTCCTTTGGTTCTAAAATTTTAATTCGTATATTTTTGGCCCTGTAGTGTATTTAGACTTCTCTAGATGCTCGTGACTTTGTGACACCGATCGGGTTGTGTTGGGTTGTAAATACTGGTTAGTATTGTCGTTAAGATGTATTTATCTATTCATTTATGTTTAATAAATTGTTAAAGAGACGATTTGGGTTAGTTGGCTGGCTTGTCTTCAACGAGAAGGCGCCATCAGCGACCGGGTTGGAAATGGTTCGTGAATATACACTTTTTATACAAAGTTATAACACTTTTATACAAAGAGGTACATTATGTATTATAGCTGTATAAAGTGTATAAAAGATGTAATAAATCCAGAGTGAAAATATTCTTGATACACTATTATAGTTGTATAAGAAGAATGAGGAAGAGAAGAGTAATAGAGAGAAGAAGAAGAAGAAGAAGAAGAAGGAAGAAGAGAAGAAAGAAGCAAGAGAAAGAAGAAGAAGAAAATGCGGAGAAAATCACCAATACCTATAAATAATGTATCAACCTTGAAATAACAATAGTAATATAAGATGTTTTTATAATTATTTTTATACAATATTATACATCATTATACAAATGAAATCCCTATCAATGGAGCTACACGTGTTCTTCTTCTTCCTTTGGGCATACCTTCAAACCAGCTCAAAACCCACTACCGGGTGAACAATACCTGCATCTGCACGCGAGGTGCAGGGAGTAAAGTGAGTACTCCAACCCAGTGAGCAATAAAAATGAATAACGGCTGAGAATATAGAATCCCACACAGGCACAGATAATGCTATCTCAAACAATAAAATCAAGTAAACAGCAGGGACCAGTGAAACATAGCAAGAAATTCTCTTTGAAAACAATTAATAAAACAAGTATGCTCAAGTATGGTCAGTCATTGTTACCTGACCGGTCAGCCATTGTTACCTGACCCAACGCGTGTTTCAGTGCCATTGTTACCACTGGTCAACCATTATTACCTGACTGGTCAGTCATTGTTACCTAACCAAAACACGTGTGACAGTGTCATTGTTACCACTGTCCAATTCTAAATGGGTACCCGCGCTCACTGTGGGTGTGCAGACTCCGGAGGGGCTCCTACAGCCCAAGCGCTATATCATCATAAGGCCTGAAAGCCTGTACATATCAACATGAGGCCTGAAAACCTTCTCACAATACACTCGAGGCCTGAAAGCTCCTCACATATCACTCGAGGCCTGAAAGCCTCCTCACATCACTCGACATATCCTCACATATGGCCCTCGGACTCAATCAGTCCAAAAATAATCATAAGCCCCTCAAGCATCAGTAAAGACAATAATGCTCAGCTCAAACAATAGTTCAAACATCAGTTACAACTCAAGGTTGAGTAAAAATATAGCTGAGTTCATGAAATAGTGTAATTCAAATGGACTGAGCTCAAATAATATTTCAAATAGTGAGGAAAACAGTGATGATAGTTCATAAAGAGTTCAAACAGTCGGCAATAAGCCCCAAATATGGCAATAAGCCCAAATCATAGTGAAAACAACAAGTCATTGCTAATACGCGGTAAAATATCATCCGGACTGGACCAAGTCACAGTCCCCAATAGTAAATGACCCCGCGCTCGTCATGGAACGCGTGCCTCATCTCAACATAGCACCAAGTTGTGCAAATCCGGGGTTTCAAACCCTCAGGACGTCATTCAAAATCATTACTCACCTCGAACCGGTGAAATCTCTAGCTCGCGACGCCTTTGCCCCTCAAACCGACCTCCACACGCGTCGAATCTAACCAAAACCACAAGGAATACGTCACAATAGGCTAATGAATCATAACCCAATCGAAAAGGCTCGAAAAATATCAAAAATCACGAAGTTGGCAAAACCCGAGCCCCGGGCCCACTTCTCGAAAAATTACGAAATTCACATCACCGGATTCCTCGTCTCGCCACAAGTCCGTACATATCAAATTTACCAAAATCGGAGTCCAATTGACCCCTCAAATCCCTATTTTAAATTCTCATATGTTCAAGCCCTAAACCACCATTTTTGACCTTTGATTCCTTGATTATTCAGTCTAAATCCATATTTTTACACCATAAAATCGTATTCTAAGTCCAAGAATCCATACCTGATTAAAGCCCTCGAAACCCTCTTCAAAAATCGCCTCAAAGTTCTCAAGGTTCGGAGTCCAAAATGTTGTTCTTTCAAAAAAAAATTCGCGAAGAAGATAAATCTCACTTAACTGCCAGCCATTCCGCTCTGCGGATATATTACCGCTTCTGCGACTTCCGCATATGCGGTCCACGTCCACGTCCGCTTCTGCGGACTTTTCACTTAAGGCACCCACCGCTTCTGTGGTCCCTAATTCGCTTCAGCGGGACCGCCTATGCGGTCAAATCTTCCGCTCCTGCAGACTCAGACAAGGTCCCATAATTCCGCTTCTGTGAGGCCCAGCTCGCTTCTGCGAGACCGCACCTGCGGTCCAATAGCCGCAGGTGCGAAAACACCAGATACCAGCAATATGAAACATGCAACAACTCCAAAAACTCTCCTTTTAACCATCCGAACTCACCCCGAGGCCCCCAGGACCTCAACCAAAAGCACCAATACATCCTAAAACCTCATTCAAACTTGTTCCAATCATCAAAACACATCAAACAATGCCAAAACCACTAAATCACATCGGATTCAAGCCTAAGTTCTTCAAAAACTTCTGAAACACGCATTTGATCAAAAACCCGACCGAAACACCTCCGAATGACCTGAAATTTTGCACACACATCACAAATCACATATCGAAGCTACAGCAACTCTCGGAATTCCATTCCGACCCTCGGATCAAAATCTCACCTATCAACCGGAATTCGCCAAAATACTAACTTCGCCAATTCAAGCCTAATTCTACACCGGACCTCCAAAATCAAATCCGATCGCACTCCTAAGTCACAAATCATCCCCCGAATCACTGAAAATCACATCCGAGCCCTCTAACTCAATTGTCAACATTAGGTTGACTTTTCCAACTTAAGCTTTCCTTAAAGAGACTAAGTGTCTCATTTCTTATCAAAACCAATCCAAATCAACTCTAACACGCCACATACCGATAACGAAACATGAAGAAGCATGAAATGGGAGAAACGGAGCAATAACACATGAGACGACGGGTCGGGTCGTCACAGTATAAGCATCTCTGACGAAATTTTTATACGATTTTTACTTGCAATTCTTGTATAAAACTAGTCCAAATCTCCAGCAAATAACTTCAAACTTTGTATACAACCTACTTAGATTATTTCTAATAAGTTCACACAATACCCACTCCAAATTTTTCACAAATCATAATCGAAATTTAACAAGATTAGCGTTAAAGGAGATGAGATTTTAGGTTTCTCGCGTCTATTTTTGTGTTTTGTAGTTGTGATAAGTATGTATAAACCTGAAGATATACAAAATAAAAAAAATAAAAAAAATAATTCGGAGAAGTATTGGTTATGGAAGAAGGCGCGAATGAATGTTGACTGAATGTCTCAATCAATGGTTACACTAAAAATGGGGAACTGATATTTGTTTTCATTTTTGTTTGCATACAATTTTTTTTATTAATTAAATTAAATATTTATGGGTGAAAAATGAGGAGAGAGCTACAATAGGGGTAGGTAGGTGATGAAAAAATAAATGAGGTTGTTATAATTAGAGGGAATGGGAAAAGAAGAGATCTTATTGATATTTGGCTACACATTTGCAAACTTGTAACTAAAATAGTGCAAGGTCAACTTATGAAGTGCATTATTCTGTAATTTTGTCTTTATTTTTTTAGTTTCGGTTTTCTTAATATTTTGCTGGTAATACTGCTTGTTCCCACGGCTTCTTTTCATCCTTTCTTTAGCCGACGGTTTATCGAAAATAGTATTTCTGCCCTTCTAGGATAGGAATAACGTATGCGTACACGCTAAACTTTCCAGATTTGTGACGACCCAACCCGTCGTCTCATGTATTACAGCCCCGTTCCCCCCATTTATTACTCTTTCATGTTTTATTATCTGCAACAGGTGAGTTAGAGTTGAATTGAATTGGGTTGGATAGGAAATGAGACACTTAGTCTCTTTAAGGAAGGGTTGGTTTGGAAAAGTCAACCGAACGTTGACTTATTAGTTAGAAGGCTCGGATGTGAATTCCGGTTATTCGGTTAGCTTCGTAAGGTGATTTGTGACTTAGGAGTGCGATCGGAAGTGATTTTGGAAGTCCGGAGTAGAATTAGGCTTGAATTGGCAAAGTTGGCATTTTGGCGAATTCCGGTGGATAGGTGAGATTTTGATCCGAGGGTCGGAATGGAATTCCGAGAGTTGCAGTAGCTCCGTTAGGTGATTTTGGATATGTGTGCAAAATTTCAGGTCATTCGGAGGTGTTTTGGTCGGGTTTTTGATCGAATGCGTAATTAGGAAGTTTTTAAGAAACTTAGGCTTGAATTCGATGTGATTTGATGGATTTAGCGTTGTTTGATGTGGTTTGATGATTGGAACAAGTTCGTATGAGGTTTTAAATGTGTTGGTGTTGTGGTTGAGGTCTCGGGGGGCCTCGGGGTGAATTGGAGTGGCTAAAAGAGAGTTTTTGAAGGTTGCTTCAGGTCTGATATTGCTGGTATCTGGTATTTTCGCTTCTGCGAAAATGGACCGCAGAAGCGGGTGAGCGATCGCAGAAGCGGCCAGGTATGGGTTAGGGTAGTTCCGCATAAGCGGAAGTTGGCCGCTTCAGCGGGTCCGCATAAGCGGACATTGTACCGCAGAAGCGGTTTTGAGGGAACCGCAGAAGCGGAGTTCGAGTCGCATAAGCGATTTTTAAGTGAAGACCGCATAAGCGGATTTTTGGCCGCAGAAGCGGTCCCGTATAAGCGGAAGCGGGACCGCATAAACGAAAATCGCTGTTGACAGAAGGGTTTAAAATATTATATTTCATCCGCGAACAAGAGGTAGTTTCCACCATTTTTAAGCGACTTGGAGAGCTTGGGCGAGGATTTTCGAGGGTTTTGACTGAGAATCAATTGGAGGTAAGTCTCTTGGCCTAATTATTCGAGTTCATGGTAGAAATTACATGTAAATTGTGGAAAATTCATCAAAAACGGGTCAAGCTAGGGCTTGGAAAGCTGTGATAAAAAAATGGATTTTGAAAGGGCATTTGAACTCCGATTTTGGTAAAATTGGTATGTGTAGACTCGTGGCGAGACGAGGAATCCAGTGATGTGAATTTCGTAATTTTTCGAGATGTAGGCCCGGGGCTCGGGTTTTGCCAACTTAGTGAATTTTGGTATTTTTCGAGTCTTTTCGATTGGGTTATGTTTCTTTAGCCTATTGTAATGTATTCGTTGTGGTTTTAATTAGATTCGGCGTGCGAAGAGGTTGATTCGAAAGGCAAAGGCATAGCGAGCTAGACTTGTGGCCGGCTTGAGGTGAGTAATAGATGTAGATGATGACCTGAGGGTTTGAAACCCCGGTATATCACACTGTGACGCTATATTGAGGCGAGACACGTACTCTATGACGAGTGCGGGGTCGATTGTGACTGGGGATTGTGACCTAGTCCGTTCCGATTGATGTTCGTACTGTGTTCTTGACTAGAAATTGTTTGGTAATCATCCTACTTGGATTTTATGAATATGTTTGGGGCTTTGTGCCTATCATTTGCATCCTTCAGGGATCCTTATCACTGCTTCCATGATGCTTAGCATATTTCATGATATCAGTCC
>NW_017673878.1:29505-110262 GCF_001879085.1 Nicotiana attenuata | reverse complement strand
TTACATCTAGAGGCTCTAGACTCGTGACTCCAGATCTATTGGGTAATGTTTGGATATTCGTTATTATTTTTCGTACTATTTTATTTAGATTCGGATTGGAACCTTGATATTTGCTATTTTAATCGTATTATTTGTTAACGGATTGCGTAATTGGGTTGACAGTAATTGATTGGTCGGGCTTGCCTAGCATTAGTGTTAGGCGCCATCACGACCGAGATTGGGGTCGTGACAAGTTGGTATCAGAGCCTAGGTTACTATGCCTCGCGAGTCATGAGCCGGTTTAATAGAGTCTCGCGGAACGGTACGGGGACGCCTGTACTTCTCCTCGAGAGGCTGCAGAACCTTTAGGAAAACTCCATATTCTTGAAATTCTTGTCGTGCGGCTTTGTGATTCGAGAACTAAATCTTTGTATTCTATTCTCTCGCAGATGGCGAGAACTCGTGCTACCGGACGCGATGGTCGACCACCAGTACCACCCACTAGAGGCCGTGGACGCGGTCGTGGTCGTGATCGAGGTAGGGCAGCAAAGACAGCACCTGCTGACCCACCAGCCGCCATAGTTCAGGACCAGACCCCAGTTGTCGATGTCCCAGCAGCACCTGTGCAGGCACCAGCAGTGCCTATTGCTATTCCTGGTCTCCAGGAGACCTTGGCACAGATACTATCAGTTTGTACTGGCCTGGCTCAGGTGGTCTCAGCTTCTTCTGCAGCAGCTGCTTCCCAGACCGGGGGAGGACATCAGACCCCTGTTGCTCACACACCTGAGCAGGTTGCCTAGGGATTTCAGACACCGGAAGCAGCCACAGCTCCTCCAGTTGCTCCAGTTGCTCCAGTGGCTCCAGTTGCACCAGCTCCAGCCTATGAGGTTCCAGCTATGTCGGACGATGAGCAGCGTCGTCTTGAGAGATTCGGCAGGCTTCAGCCTCCGATGTTCAGCGGTGCTGAGGGAGCGGTGCTGAGGGCGAGGATGCCCAGGGTTTTCTGGATAAGTGTCAGCGTATGCTTCGCACCGCAGGGATCTTAGAGTCGAGTGGTGTGGCTTTTACTACTTTCCAGTTCTCAGGGTCTGCATTCACCTGGTGGGAGGACTTCGAGAGGCGTAGGCCGGTTGGTGCAGCGCCCCTTACATGGCAGCAGTTCTCCACTCTCTTTCTGGAGAAGTACGTACCGTAGTCTCACAGGGAGGAGTTGCGTCGTCAGTTCGGGTGTTGGTTCAGTGGGACATGTTTGTGACCCAGTACGAGTTGAGATTCAAGCAGCTAGCTCGGCATGCCACTTGGATGATCCCGACAGATCGGGAAAGGATTAGGAGGTTCGTGGATGGCCTCAACTATTCACTCCGCATTTTGATGACCAGAGAGAGGGTTATGGGTGCCTCGTTTGAGGAGGTAGTTGACATGGCTCGAGAGATTGAGACGGTTCGCCGTCGAGAGCGTGAGGAGAGAGAGGCAAAGAGGCCTCGAGGTTCAGGTAGTTTCAGTGGTGCTCCGTCTAGGGGCCAGTTCCAGCGTGGCAGAGGCCGTTCCTTCAGGCCTCCTCAGTCAGGTCGTCCAGAGTACAGTGGGGCCTCTTCAGGCCGTGGTCATCAGGGACTTCAGCAGGGCCAGACTTCACTTAGTGCCCTTCCAGCTCAGAGCTCTACACCTGCCTCTTCAGCCCAGGGTTCTTCAGCAGCGAGGGGTTTCCCTCAGTCCCCTTCTCCAGCGCCGGGTAGTTGCTACGAGTGCGGTGAGTTCGGTCATATGAGGAGACAGTGTCCTCGGCGTTGTGGTAGTCAGTCTCAGCAGAGGGATCAGCCCTCATCTTCTGCTCATGTTTCATCAGCACCCGCCCAGTCAGCTAGGGGTGGCGGTCAGGTAGCCAGGGGCCGCCCCAGGGGTGGAGGCCGGACTGGCGGTGGTCAGGCTCGATTCTATGCTCTTCCAGACAGGAAGGACGCCATTGCCTCAGATGCTGTTATCACAGGTATTATCTCAGTCTGCCACAGAGATGCCTCTGTCTTATTTGATCCCGGATCTACCTATTCCTATGTATCTTCATATTTTGCTCATCACCTGGGTACTACCCGAGGTTGTCTTGCTTTGCCTGTGCACGTATCTACCCCGGTGGGTGATACTATCATTGTAGATCATGTATACCGATCCTGTTTAGTGACTATTGGGGGTCTGGAGACCCGAGTTGACTTATTGCTGCTGAGCATGGTTGATTTTGATGTTATTTTGGGTATGGATTGGTTATCTCCGTACCATGCTATTCTGGACTGTCATGCTAAGACAGTTACGTTGGCTATTCCGGGTATTCCGAGGATTGAGTGGCGTGGTACGACTGACTATGTTCCCAGCAGGGTAATTTCTTTCCTAAAAGCCCAGCGGATGGTTGGGAAAGGTTGTGCTTTCGTGAGAGATATTGGAGCTGAGACTCCTAGTCTTGACTCCGTCCCCGTCATGAGGGACTTCCCTGATATGTTTCCAGCAGACCTGCCGGGCATGCCACCGGACAGGGACATTGATATTGGTATTGATCTGGTGCCGGGCACTAAGCCTATCTCTATTCCTCCGTATCGCATGGCACTAGCAGAGTTGAAAGAACTAAAGGATCAGCTTCAGGAACTCCTAGATAAGGGGTTTATTCGTCCTAATGTGTCACCGTGGGGTGTACCGGTTCTATTTGTAAAGAAGAAAGCTGGCACAATGAGGATGTGCATTGATTACAGACAGTTGAACAAGGTGACAGTGAAGAACAAGTATCCACTACCTCGTATTGATGATTTGTTTGACCAGCTCCAGGGGGCAAGGGTATTCTCGAAGATTGATCTCCGTTCAGGCTATCACCAGCTGAAGATCAGGGATTCGGATATTATGAAGACTG
The DNA here is from genome assembly GCF_001879085.1 of Nicotiana attenuata. NCBI lineage: Eukaryota > Viridiplantae > Streptophyta > Magnoliopsida > Solanales > Solanaceae > Nicotiana > Nicotiana attenuata. The sequence goes on along the minus strand of NW_017673878.1, from coordinate 107,393 downwards.
CCTTCAGAACTAGATATGGGCACTATGAGTTCCTGGTTATGTCTTTTGGGCTGACTAATGCCCCAGCAGCATTCATGCACTTGATGAACAGCGTATTTCGGCCGTATCTGGATTCATTTGTTATCGTTTTTATTGATGATATCCTAGTGTACTTGCGTAGCCAGGAGGAGCATGCTCAGCACTTGAGAGTGGTGTTACAGAGGTTGATGGAGGAGAAGCTTTATGCAAAGTTCTCCAAATGTGAGTTTTGGCTTGGGTCTGTAGCTTTTCTGGGACACGTGGTGTCCAGTGATGGTATTCAGGTTGATCCAAAGAAGGTAGAGGCGGTGCAGAGTTGGCCCAGACCGTCCTCAGCCACGGAGATTTGAAGTTTCCTCGGTTTGGCAGGTTATTATTGCCGGTTCGTCCAGGGTTTTTCCTCTATTGCTTCGCCCTTGACTAAGTTGACGCAGAAGGGTGCACCATTCGTATGGTCAGACGAGTGCGAGGAGAGCTTTCAGAAGCTCAAGACAGCTTTGACCACAGCTCCACTGTTAGTTTTGCCATCAGCCTCAGGTTCTTACACTGTATATTGTGATGCTTCGAGAGTTGGGATCGGATGTGTGTTGATGCAGGAGGGTAGAGTTATTGCATATGCTTCTCGTCAGTTGAAGCCTCATGAGCAGAACTACCCCGTACATGATTTGGAGTTGGCTGTTATAGTTCATGCGTTGAAGATTTGGAGGCACTACTTATATGGCGTATCTTGTGAGGTATATACCAATCATCGCAGCCTTCAGCATTTGTTCAAACAGAAGGATCTTAATTTGAGGCAGCGGAGGTGGCTTGAGTTACTCAAGGACTATGATATTACCATTTTGTATCATCCGGGGAAGGCCAACGTAGTGGCCGATGCGTTAAGCCGGAAGGCGGTCAGTATGGGTAGCTTGGCGTATATTCCAGTTGGGAAGCGGGACCGCATAAGCGAAAATCGGTGTTGACAGAAGGGTTTAAAATATTATATTTCATCCGCGAACAAGAGGTAGTTTCCACTATTTTTAAGCGACTTGGAGAGCTTTGGGCGAGGATTTTCGAGGGTTTTGACTGAGAATCAATTGGAGGTAAGTCTCTTGGCCTAATTATTCGAGTTCATGGTAGAAATTACATGTAAATTGTGGAAAATTCATAAAAAACGGGTCAAGCTAGGGCTTGGAAAGCTGTGATGTAAAAATAGATTTTGAAAGGGCATTTGAACTCCGATTTTGGTAAAATTGGTATGTGTAGACTCGTGGCGAGACGAGGAATCCAGTGATGTAAATTTCGTAATTTTTCGAGAAGTAGGCCCGGGGCTCGGGTTTTGCCAACTTAGTAAATTTTGGTATTTTTCGAGTCTTTTCGATTGGGTTATGTTTCTTCAGCCTATTGTAATGTATTCGTTGTGGTTTTAATCAGATTCAGCGTGCGAAGAGGTTGATTCGAAAGGCAAAGGCATAGCGAGCTAGACTTGTGGCCGGCTTGAGGTGAGTAATAGATGTAGATGATGACCTGAGGGTTTGAAACCCCGGTATATCACACTGTGACGCTATATTGAGGCGAGACACGTACTCTATGACGAGTGCGGGGTCGATTGTGACTGGGGATTGTGACCTAGTCCGTTCTGATTGATGTTCGTACTGTATTCTCGACTAGAAATTGTTTGGTAATCATCCTACTTGGATTTTATGAATATGTTTGGGGCTTTGTGCCTATCATTTGCATCCTTCAGGGATCCTTATCACTGCTTCCATGAGGTTTAGCATATTTCATGATATCAGTCCTAAGTTAGACACTGCCTCGAAATGTTTAATAAATAAATAAAGGTTTAAACACTTAGCTCTATAATTCCTAATAATTGAAACTAAAATGAATAATCTGACTGTGCCCGAGTGGCTTGCATGCATATATATATATATATGGACTGAGTGTGGATCGGGCTGCACGCCGCAGCGAATGCTACGATGATATTGCGCTTGGGCTGTAGGAGCCCCTCCGGAGTCTGAACCCCCACAGTGAGCGCGGGTACCCAAATGGATCGGGCTGCGCGCCGCAGCGGTCATGTGCATTGCATTGCATTCATGCATTTTATATCTGTTGGTCTTAATTGTCATTGTCTGCTGTTGTTTCATCGTTTAACGTGTCGAATCGCTGATTATAGCTTTATATTGTAATATTTCGGAATTTCTTACTTTCAGCCATTATATATGTTTATTACTCACTGAGTTGGAAGTACTCACTTTACTCCGTGAACCATGTATGCAGATTCAGGTGCTCCGGAGACTTAGTAGAGCTGTTTGCTGTTTTCGTGAAGTTTATTTTTCAGGAGTTGTTGAGGTAGCTGCCTGACGTCCGCAGGACCCGACTCCTCCCCTTTATTTCATTTATCTTTCCATATCCTAGACTTCTTTATTACTATGGATATATTACTCTGTTACATCTAGAGGCTCTAGACTCGTGACTCCAGATCTATTGGGGAATGTTTGGATATTCGTTATTATTTTCCGTACTATTTTATTTAGATTCGGATTGGAACCTTGATATTTGCTTTTTTAATCGTATTATTTGTTAACGGATTGCATAATTGGGTTGAGAGTAATTAATTGGTCGGGCTTGCCTAGCATTAGTGTTGGGCGCCATCACGACCGGGATTGGGGTCGTGACAAGATTCTACTTATAGGAGTTTACTGAATTTGTTATTGTGTTTGTATTTTTCTTTCTATGTTTCAAAATCATGTGTTTTCCATCGGAAAAGCTCAGTTTTCAACCGATTTGCGAGCACAGAGAACCCAACCTTTGAAAGTAGGGCCTGAAAGAAAAAAATTTCACCCATTTTCAGACAAAGGAGATGACAAAAGATTTGTGGTACGATCAATTAGGTAAAAGGGTTCTGCAAAATTTGTTTTTTCATACAGGCAGCGTGATTATAGTACTCATATTGTGCCAACCATACAATTCATGCTGACCATTTTGACCGTCGAAAATTGGCCGTTTTTAGTAATGTGAGTTAAGTTTTATGTACTGATAGAATATAATATTTTTATACCATTAAGTTAACATATATCTGCAACAACATGTAATTTATTAATAACAAACTCAATGTGACAACCAGAAATATAAAGTAATCTAAATAACATGTTAAATTTCACTAATAGTACAAAATTTTTGCACAAAGTGTACACAAACTAAGCCTATAGTTATTTAAGGGCAAAGTCTTAATCTTGAAAAAGATATTCAATTTTGTACAAGATTCCATATCAAGGCACGACACCATATATATGTAGACAAGACTTCTAATGTAGACAAAAATGTTAACCACATAAAAAGAATTTAAAGAAAAGGAAATAGACTACTTTTGCTACATAAAATTAAGGGGGTTTTCCTCCATGAAATACTTCTACATTCTATGGATTTCCTTGATAGTTGTATAACTTTATCACGCAACTATCTCATGGGGAAAGCTCGTTTATGCATCCTCTTATATTACTTTCATAATAATTTAATTGTTAACAGTAATATTTTAAAAAATACACTGAATTAATTTTGAGAAGTTTTTATATTTTACGAATAATATAAAGCTTTTCATAAAGGAGAAAAAAAACATTATAACCCACATTGTAACATGTAAATAATACAATTACAATATGAAATGTAGGGTTTCATAATACTCAAGTTAGAAGTATAACCTGTTGTCGCTACTGTGTTAAAACACAAAATTAGAAAGACTGTTAGAAGATAAACTGGAAAAACAGTAAACTATAAAAAAAAATATTCCGAGTCCACAATTTCCTTGTGCGTCCTTAAGAAATTTTAACCCCCTCACACGTTGCCAAGGTAATGGATTAAATCCTCCCAGGATGAAATGGAATAAACTTTCCTGCAACAGTGGCAATACAAACTACAAGATACCAACGAACTCAAGAAACGGAGCAAAATCACACTTACAAATTTGAGAGAGAGAGAGAGAGACTGCGAAGTAGAATGCAGTATTCAGAAGGAAGGAAGTTCTATTATTTTTCAGTGTCGAAAAAGAAGCCATGCCTCAGAATTTATAGGCAATTATCGGAAGAAGTGTGATGTCTGTTCAGGAGGAAAAACAACGTTCAGCAAAGGCAACGTGAATTTGAATTCCAGTTAATTCCGTTAATGAACTGACTGGCATTTAATTAATTTTGACAAATCCAAATCCAAATCCGAAGTCGAGCGACGACGACGGCTCGAGGGTTCATTCTCTTCAACTCCTTTTAAGAGCTCTAAGAAGTGATCCTATATATAGTTGTCCCTCACCAATGAGGGACAAAGTTCATGACAAAAGCTCACTTGATTCAAATTTTCATTTCCCTCCATTTTATTTCCCACCATTTCCCAATTCACACTCTTAGACTTTAAAGCCCAATGCTTAAAGTCTTTAAAGCCCAATGCTTTAAAGTCCAACATAACCCACATTGTAACATGTAAATAATACAATTACAATATGAAATGTAGGGTTCCATTATACTCAAGTTAGAAGTTCTCTAAAAATATCGGCACGCTTGCGAGTATTCACCCGGGCTTTTAGAAGCATGGGCAGATACAGCATACGGATACAAGGTTTATCTGAACTTAGTACTTTCAACGTGTAGTATAAATTTATATGTAAAAATAAAATAAAAATGTAATAAATAATAAACATGAACCCATATTTTTAAAAATATAATGAATTCGATACTAAACATTAAAGGTTGAATCTATAGACCTTAAATTTTGGATCCGTATGTACTTAGAAATTATGCTTCCGAAAAGGGTTATTTGAAACAAAGGAAAGTTTCTTATTCAATTTCCATAGCCTTTTTTCCTCCAATTAACTTGACGCCACGGAGAAAAGACACAGGAGTATAAATCAATTGGTGGAAAGAAGCGTGTAAAGGTGATTAAAAAAAGGAATGGGTATGACAACACAAGCGCCTGTAGCGTCTATTTCCTAAGCAGAAAGTCATAGGTTCGACCCCTACCTGGCGCGGTAATTTCACTTTTTTATCCTTTTTAACTTGTATTATGTCTTTCTGGATCTTATAAGTATTAACTAAGAATTAGTTTTTGTTTTTTTTCTTAAATATTCAAATATTTATCTCAACCAAAAATATAATTGAATATTTTTAATGTTTTCCAATATTTGGTCTTAAAACTTCTCTTTTGAGACCTTTAATTTGTCAATCTATTATTGACGTTTTCATTTTGTTTTGGTGAGAGAATTACAAAAACATTTTCCTTTTGTTTCTATTTTTTCAATTTTGGGAACTCTTATCTTATAAATATTTGGTTACAATTTTATTTCTCACACAATAAAGTCTTTATTTTCCCCCTAATATAAGTGTAATATGTGTGTACATATATTTATATATACGATATTCTTTGATATTAGTATGTACTAATTTGATTTCATTTTCTTGAAAAGTTAATAATTCGTACCTATATAACTGTATCCTATATAAAACATCATAAAACTTAAAAAATGAAATAAAAACTTTAAACAGATCAAAGGCCGCTAGGACTTCATCTCTATACATTGTTCCACCATGTAGGATGCATCGGATTATTGGATCTTTTTGAAGTGATTATTCTCTTCTCCTTTCCTTTTTTGTTTCATTTTTTTTATTCGAAAATATATCTATATGCCGTCAATTTAATTTCAAACGTACTGTAAATGCACCAAAAAGTACGGTAACTGCATTTCTATGATATTTCTCATAAAGAAATATCAAACGTGATTTGGGATTCATATGCAATTTTTAGCATTTGTTGTCATGGAATATTAAACCAAAAGGCTTACTATCAAATTTTATACATACCTCGTCTTTGACATGTTTTCACATCGTTGGAATGATTAAAATTCCCAAGAAGTCTAAATAAATATAATGGATTTTATACAATTGCTGATCACTGTTTTACGACTTCATTATGTCAAATTTTACACATACCTCACGTTTGATAATGCCGGATATAGAATAGAATATCCACATATATATACATACACATGAACAAAACTAACAAAGAGAATACGGGTGAAAACAGATTTCTCAGTTGCTCTAAAATAAGAGACCGAATCATGAGTAGCGCAATGAAAATTTTAACATTTGTGACAAATTTCATACTTGTGGAAGAATTACAAAAGGTGAAGCACATAGATATTCATGCTGAATCATTTGATAAAATAATGAATCTTTAGCAGAAAGAGCAAAGTAAAGGCAAAGCGTTTTACATTTAAATTCGAGCATTAACTGCAACCCTACAACAACCTAAAAGAATAACATAATGTTCGAATCTCATACTGCCACAAATAACATCATATGATTTTTTCTTCCCCACTCTTCCACTCCACTCCCTAATCAATAAAAATTATGCACAAATATTAGATATGAAATAATAATTGGGGCAAAATATAGAAGCTGGAAAAGAGGTAAAAAAATATTCTATATAGAGAGTTTGAATGAAAGGAGAGGAAGGATTGATGAAGAATAATAGGCCAAAGTTATGTGGATCATGAGAAGATTTACTTTAGTATTTATAGTAGCCAATTCAATTAGTAACTTACATTGAGTATAATAGAAATAGATTGTAACGTATAATTGTAATAAAATTAGTATTAGTGTATTAATTAGTAATTAATGTACATAAAATTATAATAACCAATTTGAAACGGCAATTGAAACGGCACTCTTTATACCTTACATCATGTATTGTTGAGTTCCAATTAAAACGTATTTTTTGAATGCAATAATTGGTTATTGTATCAAAATGAGAGGAAAAAAGCCAAAAATTTGAGATAATAGATAAATAGAATCCTTGGTCATAGAGATGTGTCATGTCAGCATTATTTTTCCCTCCTTTATATATATATAGATAGATGGCTATTATAGGAAAATGCTGCTAAATTGTGATTTGTATTTACAATAAAAATTCTGCTCCTTTTCTCGTTCTTTTTTCCCTCTGTTGAGGCGTGGAAACAAGCAAAGTAACCAGTCAATCTAGGACGATTTCAGCATTAGGATTTGTCCAGACTGCAGTTAACATTCAAAGAAGGTTAGTACATTTGTTTTTAGGCCAAAGAGTAGTTCTTGTAAAGAGGTAGAGCTTCTACATCGAAAGAGGAACATTAACTACTGAATTTGAAATTTATTAGCAGCTTAGTGATATGTCTAATCTGGTGCTTTTGCGTCATATGCTTTTTAGTTTAGGTGACTCTCACACCGAGGGTCTATTGGAAACAGCCTCTCAACCCTTCCAGGGTAGGAATAAGGTCTGCGTACACACTATCCTCCCCAAACCCCACTTGTGCGAACTCACTGAGTTTGTTGTTGTTGTTGTTGTTGAATCCTATGGCTTTGCCTCTCGTTGATAAATGCTAATGTTACTTGATTAAATAGAAGTTTAAATTTTTCATACGGAAAAAGTGTCAAAAGCTTAACCCGAAGCATAGTTTTTTCTGACCTCGGCCTCACTTTCTGCAGCATAAGTTATGAATAAAAAGATTAGATGATACATTTGTCTTTTTCGTCTTTTTACGTTGAAAATCCAGCATTTTCCGGAGATTTGAACACCATCTAGTGAAACAAAGAGTTTCCAGGTAAAAGATGCAGGAAAAAGGAACTGTTTGATTCCCATTTCTGCTACAGGTTTGGCCTTGTGGATCTTAACCTATCTCCCTTTGTACTCTGATGGATTTATAACATCCTTACCGACAATTTTGTGATAGAGCTGCACTCGAGCCTCAAGCAGCAGCACCAACTGCCTCAGCAGACTTAAGCCTAGATGATCCGTAGAGTGTTTCTTCAAAGCGGATAATTTCATTCTTTGATCCATAAGCAACTTGAGTCCTATCATCAAGATTAACGACCACTCTATCAAGAACCGACTGATTCCCATCGCTGCTGTAACCGCCAGCTTTCTCAATCAAGAATCCTAATGGTGCCACTTCAAAGAGTAATCTCAGTTTGGCCTTGGTAGTTGGAGATATCACATTTGTGAAAATACCTTTCTCCTTGACAATTATCTGCAAAAATTCAAGAGTGAGTTACGAACTTAAAAATGGCGTTTTAGGCTATAGGTACACAAGTAAAGTACCTGGTTTACATCAGGAACCATTCCTCCAGTGTATCTCAAGGTGTATTTCTCCTTGACATAGTAATCTATCAGCTGTCATCAAGAATCAAGAGTCAGAACGCGGAATTTCATATAAGCAGCAACTAAGAACAGAGGCGGATCTAGAGTATAGTATTAGGGTTCCCAGGAACCCAATAACTTTTATTAAAAAGTTCGCTAAATATCTAACTATGAACACAGTTATTATTGTATATTAATTTGAGATTGCGACAAGAACCCATAAACTTCAAATCCTGAATCCGCCTCTATCTAAGAACGCAAAAATACAGATAAAAGCAAAAAAAATTGGAAAAGGGAATAACAAAAGAAAAGCTATGTACTCCCAGGAAAAGGCAGATTGTAAAAACATGAATCTGAGCACAGATATCAGCAATTGGAAACAAAAAATGAAAAATGATTTGTCAAACCTTAGCATAATCAGGATTATCAAATGTGGCTCTCAAATTTCCAGGGGAAAACATTTTTCCTTCTCCAATTTCTGTTGTATCCTTGACATGTTGCCATTTTCCTACGAATAAAACAAACGTTGGTCACTTCGCCCGTTGCCTTAAGTTTTTACAGGTTGAATATTCAGATTCATAATACTCATTTAGTATACGGTTATTCATGTTCAAACCTTCGTCAAGGAGGAGGAATTCATGGGTCCCGGGAACATCTTTAAGAGCAAGAACATATGTAGTTCGCGGTCCATATATTCCCATTGCTGCTGCTACTTGATCTCTTCCAGTGATCCCGGTTAGCTTATCACCGGGCCAAACGCCAAAGATAGTTCCAACAGTGAAGTTTGTGTCCACAATGCTGGATCCGTCAAGTGGATCAAAAGCAACACTAAATCCTCCTGTTTTCATTTTTGACACAAATAGAATCATCAGTGTCTTTTATAACCTAATGTTTCTTTATGGAAAATTAAGTAATTCCAAATTATATATTTTGCCGACCTTCAACAGGGCCACCCATGTCTTGGAGCTCAGGAACTTCCTCAGAGCAAGCATATTTGCAAAAGTGTGAATAACCCAAGGCCTAAACATCAACAATCAAAAGGAGATAATTCTGTCAAACATAGATAAGAATTAACATTGTAGAGTCTCAGTTTGCAATCAAAAAGAACAAATTCTTTTTTGGTAAAGTCCTCTCAGGAAATTCTCGTCCAGGGTAGGGGTAAGGCTGCGTACATCTCACTCTCCCAAGACCCCACTTATGGGAATACACAGGGTCGTTGTTGTTGCTTTTCAGGAAATTAACAGAGAATTTGCTTATCAAGCAGCATAAGGTACTTTTGTCTTCAAGGGCGGAGCTACATGTACTGAAAGGAGTTCAACTGAATCCCCTTTATCAAAAATTATACCGTGTAAATAGAGTAAAAACAAATTCTTTTGTATATGTGCAAATTGTTGAATCCCTTTGACAGGAGGAAAGCTTCAAATATAGTGGCATACTGGCACATGTAGTTCAAAAAGTTTTGGTCATAAGTAGAGTCTATCAGAAACAGCCGCTCTACCCCAGAGTAGGGGTAAGATATATACAATATCCTCCCCAGACCCCACTTGTGGGATTATACTGGGTAATTGTTGTTGTTGGTCATATGTTCGAAGATGGTGTTCATGCATTTTTTTTTTAATTCCCTTGTTAAAAATCCTGGCTCCGCCACTGTCAGCAATACTATGTATGTAGAATAGTTCTTTTATTTAATGTTGTCCTACCTCAAAGAGAAGCTTATCAGCAAGCATATCAACTGCAAGTTGTTCATCTCCGAAAGAATTGACACAAGCAGTTCCTCCACAAGAAGCTGTTCTGACTTTAAAGGCAATTGTTCTAATTGCTTCTCCCATGCACATCATTAACCTAATCAACCCCTTATCTGAGGTTGATTTTGTAAGAAATTCTTCCTATAAATAGACCAATTCATTAGTTATTGCCATCAATTTCATGCATAACAATTACTTAAAATAGAATCATCAACAAACATGATCAAACTTACCAGACTATCACCGATCTCACATTTAGTCACCAGGGAAGAATTTTTGGTCCTAGAAACCTTAATTGATGATTTTGGCGCGACTCGCAATGATTCCCCAAATATTGAGCTTGATTTCAAACTCTGCAAGAATTTGATGTCATAGTTATAGCATATCAGTTTATGTTTAATTTTTCTTGATCAACAAGTTTTATGTGAAATACTTAGTATAGAACTACTAATTTATGACATCCGAGGTTTAGCTTTTTATTCATCGTTTCTATGGTAAAAATTACCTCATATATGCTGACAGTATAAAGAATTTTTACGTCAGTATATTTAATATGTTGTAGCAAACAATCTATCTTATATTTCAGGTCACTAATTTCACTTTTATGAACAGTTACCTATATTTATCGTTTAGGTGATGTGATAATATAAATATTCTTTTGTATTATTAGTATATAGAAATTAAACTCTTACTATAACAATTAGCGAAGAGGATTAAATGAAAATTAAGACATACCCTGGAGCTGAATGAAGGGAAAATAGACCTTGGAGCAGCAAGTGTAGTTGAATGTTGAGAAGAAACATTTGGGAGGAGAGCTGCTGTTCTTGCACAGCATGTGACACTAGTCTCCATTATTATTATTAAATTAAGAATTTTGAGAATGGAGAGCAAAAAAAAAATCATGCAAAGAAGAAAAAGAAAGAAGATATAGAGGTTGTATTTCCCAAAGTTCTTGCTATAGTTGAGTTAGTTTCAGCCTCTAACTTCCTTTGGGGGTTGGGGGTGGGGGGGGAGGGTGAGTTTGCAGATAAGCAGTTAATGGGATATTGCCACGTGGCTGATATTGTATAGATAGGCTGATCTAAGGGGTATGGGTGAGATTAATGACCATCACTCATATTTTTGTGATTCAAATATCTGTAAAACTAATCAAAGAGATATTGTATCTACTATCTGGTGAGTAATGAGCTTCTTCATTTTGTTCTATTTGGCAACTTGACATTGCCAATTTAAATCTATCTATAAATCTAAAATCGTCTTTCATTTAGCCGAGGGTCTACTAGAAACAGTCCCTTTGCCCTTTCAGGGTAGGGGTAAGGTTGCGTACATCCTACTCTCCCCAGATCTCACTTGTGGAATATACTGAGTTGTTGTTGTTATAAATTCTAAATTCGGGTTACACAAAGGTGTTAACTCTAAACCTTTGTACCTCATGGATTACGTAAATTAAACCTTTCCAAAAAGGATTTTGAAGGTTATGATCTTAATCTAGTAAATGTTTTATGAATATTTAAAATTTGGCTTGGTCATTTTAAATGTAAAAGCTCATCTATCTAGTCCAATATTTCTCCAGTCCTCTTGCAAATTTAATTTAAAAGCTCATCTCTCTAATAAATAATAATCTAAGTTTTTTCTTAAAAGTGAAAAATAAAGAATAAAAATGATTGACGACATAATGATGGATAATTATAAATTATTCTCTCTCTTCAAAATGACGACGTAATAATTTAGTCCTAGTATTCCTCTACCATAATCTAACAATGAATAAGCCCACTCTTATCCTTATCATTCAGCAGAGCTCCAACTTTAGGAAGCGACTGCGCTCAACCGAGATATTCCAGTCAAACAAGCCTATTTGATGTCTTCTACCCAACCTTATCCATGAATAATTTGAAAATTAAAATCAAGATAAAGACGTGAGTGGATAAAATGTAAAGTACCAGGTTTCATTACTTGTAGGAGCTTTGTTGATATTTACCAAAAGATTACAAGTTCATAGTTTAACAGTGGAAACATGTCCAACAACTACAACATTCTTAGTTAGCTATTTTCCAAATCAAACACAACCCACAACATGTCTACGGAGCCTCTAAGGGAACATGAGTACAATATGGAAATGCCGGTGACAAGGCCCCGGCTATACCTCAAAAGCAGTGTACAAGAAAATAAGATGATATATGGGCCCCGGTGTAGATTAGGGCTCACCAAAATCCGCTGAGTGGAGGGTATGCTGCTATCAAGAACCAACTCCGCCTGTTGAGGAACCACCTGCATCCATTAAAGATGCAGGGCTCCCGACAAAAGGGACGTTAGTATATATCGAACAGCACTAGGATGTAAAGCTAAATACCCTCTCATATAATGGAATGCCAATATAAAAGGAAAGAGACGTGGAAGCAGTAAGTAAATCAATAATATTTAAATGTTTTTTTTTAAAAAAAAGTAAAAACTTCAAGTAAGCATTATCATTTTAGGTTGGGAGATCCTTAGTACGGACACACCACCATGCACATGGCATGGAGTCCGATCTCCGCCTGATCGGCTAAGCCGTCTTTCCCCAATGTATGCAGGTGGACATAGGAAAAAAATACCACCATGTGCACGGCATGGCGTCTGATCTCCGCCAGACTGGATAAGCCGTCACACCACAATGCCGTGTGGATCGACATGGTCCATATTAAACACTCCATATTTTGTAATTTCAGAACCAGAGGGAAACTGGTTAAAGCTGGAGCAAGAATACCATAATTGGAGAAGAACTTATCCGGTTGAAAGTTAGCAACACAAAAAAGATACAGGAGACTCAATTGCTACACTTTGCTAATATTACTCTGACATATAGAAAACCATAGATGTATGGAAGTTGGTATATGGAGTAAGTGTATGGAAGTATACCAGAAATCTGTGGGAGGACTTCAGGTGCAATACCAGAATATTGGTGAGGAATGGTAGTAAAACTCACTTTTGGGATGATGCATGATTAGGACAATATCCAGAATTATACGACATGGCGGTGGACAATCAACAAACTGTGGGAATTGGTACAGGGCTTCTCAACTTATTCAGCTACTTGATAGTTTTACATTTCAGGAAGAGAATACAGATAAGCTGTTTTAGATCCCGCAGAACAATGGTATGTTCACGGTAAACAGTTGTTATAAGTTTCTATTTTGGTGGACTTTGGCCCAACAAAATTTACAAAGGAGAGCAATGATTCTTCGCAGCAAATATATGCCTGCTATGAAAAAGAGCGAAGAGGAAGCTAATCACTTATTTTTGCATTGTAGCTTTGCTACACAGAGCTGGAAGCTGTTGCTCAATCTTTTCCAGGTCGGTTGGGTTATGCCAAGAACTATTAAACAGCTGCTACAATGCTGGACTGGCAAGGGCATTGGAAGGGGAAGAGGAAGATATGGAAGACCATTCCTGCTTGTGTTTGGTGACTGATTTAGAAGGGGAAGAGGAAGATAACAACTTTCACGTTCTCCAACATACTAGCCTCAACATACTATCAAGAATGCATATTAACCTAAGTTGCTCGGACACGGGTGCGGGTGTCCGGCACGGATGCGGATCTAGAGGTCGGATCCTTCAAGATGTAAATTCTAAGATTCGGGGATACGGATACGGGTGCGGGGATCTGGCTAAAAATAATTGAAGAAAATAAAAATATATAAAATATCTCTAGATTATGAAAAATTTTTTAGGAATACTTACGTATAGCTTGTAAAGTGTGGATTTCTTTTTTAGTCTCAAGTTGTAGATAAGTAAAGGATTGATTTCCAAGATACAGTAAGCTATTTTCTTCCCCAGTTTTGGTTTTGATTTCGGGAATCAAATTGTATCTTGTCTCGAATTTTTCCATCCGTCGTGGTCAAAGTACCCAAAATTGTTTGACCAGATCCGATACGGATCTCATACCCACACCAATACTAGTGTGGTGTCGACACGGATGCGGCACCTAAATCGCCGTGTCGGAACAACTTAGATTATTAACTTTTCGAAATTGGAAAAAACATTGACAACTTCATAAAAATCAGTAACAATATATATAGAAGTATTCAAAAACTCAGAAAACATTAAATTAACAATTCAAACATCAGCATAGCACAGCACAACATTAGCCTACTTTTATTACTCTTTCTGTCTCCTTATAATTTCAATAAATATCATATAAATTTGATAAGCGATCACATAAAGTACATTCAGCTCAGGTACCAAAACTCAACTGCTGCAATTTTTTACTGTCAATTAGAAGTAAAGGAACTAAGAACGACCAAGTGCTTTAAATAAGAATCAGTGCACAGGTTCTAGTAACATAATTGCAGGAATTTTAATACAGATTAAGATGTTCTATAGCTGCCTGAACTCAAAAATTTCTCACCGGTAAATTCGATTCTAACACCAACCAACAAGGTCCTTCAATCAACAAACTAGTCTCTCATTAAAAACACTTGGACATAACAGCTTCTAAAATGCTCATCAAATGAAACACAATACGTCACAAAACATAGGAACATGGCATAAGCACATTACACTATTCCCTATCGGGCTAATTCCATTTACATAATAAGTTGTAACATAACAAAATAATCAAATCAGTGTTTTTTTCAAATCAGATACATAAGTTTTCCTTATTAATAATAAAATCAGTATATGGAGAAATACAAAAATTCACATGATATTCACATTCTTACCTCAAAACTTTGACGCCCTAGCCCGGCTACTGCTGGTGAAAAGCGAAGGGGAAAGTTCTGTGTGAATCTGCGAAGGAAAATTTCTAACCCTGACGATAAGAAATTTCAGAACGTATGGAGAAGAGAGCAGAGATTCCATATTATAAGAGAAAGTTCAAAATTGAGCTAAACTTACAGAAGCTATGGAGCTTACCGAGATTTGAAATATAAAGCAGAGAGAACAACTTCAGATTGTAGAGTAAAAACACCAAAACCAATACAAAAATCAAAATTAATACAACGAGCAAAGACAATATATATAGTAACAGTATAAAGTGTAAACATATATAAGATCGAGATCGGGTTGGTATTACAGTAAACTCAAGTAAAATGCTAGCTGAATCGAATAAGTACAGTTATAGGAAAATCGAGAAGTAGATCAAAGAATAACTAAGTTGAATTGAAGAAACACTCACCGATCAGAGGAAGAGAAATGGGTAGAGAGAGGGAGAGAGATCGTAGGCTTCGGATTTGAATTGGGGGAATTTAGAGACTAAAAATAATTGGAGGGAAGCTAAAGAGAATTGGAGGTCACACAACTTGAATTGAAAAGGCTAGTTTTTTCTCTTTCTGGACTAATATTTTTATTTTGTCACTAAAAAGTATTCTTTTACCAGCTAAAGTTTAACTGCCGGTAATTAGGCTCTATAATATAAATTAGCACAATTAAGCTATTGCCGCTAAATGTCTAATTTGTTGTACTGAATCTGCAAAGCAGAGACATACAGCTTTAATACAAATACCTAGAAACTCTGCAATGTAAAAACAAGTGTTCCACTGACCACTATATTTTCTAAAATTGGTTTCGGCACGTAAAAGTGCTTTTCAACAGTTTATGCTTATTGACTACTTTTAATCAGCTAATCCAAAGAGGGCTTAGCCTCAGGTCCGACTATCAGTTTCTCGTGAACTTCATGCCTCATTCTTATGTCTACAAAGACATGAGGCTTGCAAACTTTCAATGTTACCTGTCTTAGCAAATGCAATGTAAAAACAGGTGAAAAGAAAAGGTCTTTCGAGATTTGAATTTTGGTCCCCCAAGGTTTTTGTGCAAATCTCTAACTCTTCGCCGCTAGGCTATCTCCTTAGTGGTGTTCTGTCCTCCAAAGTTATGCCTAAGTTTTAGGACTTCGAAAGCTCGAAATTTACTTCTCAGGAAAAAGAATTTTTTTCCGGATCCTCCAACAATGAAAATTGCTTCTTTAAAAAGTTACCAAACACTAAGAGAGTGTTCTTTTCATGTTAAAACCAGTTATCCTGCTCCTACATATTTAATTCAATACGACTAACAAGTTTCATACATCTTACAGTCTTGTCTCCGCTTTACTTAAAACAAAAAGTCATAAATTACATTAAAACACCTATTAAAGTAGCTTGTTTTGGTTGAATTGCAGCAAAGGAAGCTTTTCTAACTCAGGAGAACTTGCAGAAGAGAGGTTTTGTTCTATGTAACAGGTGTTACATGTGTCAAGAAGAGGCAGAAACAGTCAATCATCTACTCATCCATTGCAGAGTGGCAAAGTAGTGCTAGGAGCTCTTCCTAAATATATATGATGTCACGTGGGCAATGCCTTCCATTGTAAAGAGTTTGTTGGAGACATGGCAACAACAAAAAGTGGCAAAAAGTCAACAGATAGTATGGAGAACAATTCCTCTGTGTGTGTTCTGGACAATATGGTTGGAAAGAAACAGGATTTGCTTCGAAAGGGAAAGGCGGCATGTAAACAGGATTTGCTTCGAAGGGGAAAGGCGGCATGTATCTAGGATCAAAAACAGATGCTTATTAAACTTGTATTTCTGGTGTAAAAGACATGTAATGGAAAATATGGAACAATATATGGATTTTCTAGAGGAGCTAGGAGGAATGTAGTTGCTTTGTTGTATTAGTTTGGATGTTTGTAATTCTGTACCATCTTGGTACCTTTTAATAAAATCTAACCTTATCAAAAAAAAAAAAAAAGATAAAAAAAAAGTCATAAATTACAGACTCTAGGAATGGAGACAGAAAAGACATAGTATTCGATCTAAATATGACTTATCAAAGATGATATGCAGCAAATGCTGATATCAATTTGCAAATCCAGGCGTCCACCTAATGTCAATCCGAGTCTGTAGGCTGAACTCACAGTTAATACTTACCTTACTGAAACTGGACAATCGTTCGATTCTGACTCACTTGATCTTTGATAGCGATAAAGAAGATATCAAAAACATCCTATAGTGAGTTTCAGTCTTCTAGAATTAAACTGCTTAATGACTTTGCCAGATTTTATACAAGACAAACTATGCTATAAGAATTTTCAGTAATTGCTAGTTTAAAGTTATAACTCAGTAATCAAAACTTTCACCCTACACCAGCTAAGTATAGGTTCTAACCTACCAGAAGTTCTCCATTAAGAAAACTGAGAATAAAGCCAATCCTGATTGCATTCCAACAGAACATACTTGGAAACAAGAAAGTATAACAACTAACGGAAGTATCTTTTGTCCAATTATATTGAAAACAAGAAAGATACATCAATAGATTCTGAAGTTAAATGACAGGTGTAATTATTTAAATAAAAAAGCGTTAGACTTTTATTGTAAAAATAGCATAACAAATAGAGCAAATAAATAAATATGTCTGACTCTAACACAGAGTTGGTGTGACCCAAGTTGGAGGACAAACACGACTGAGGGAAACACCCTCGTAATGCATCTGGATGCTGCCATCTGCTAAGTTGAACACCCCCATGTCCAAGCCTCCTCCTTCAACAAAGGCGGCGTATGATTCAAAAAAATCGTCAGTAAAATAAACATGATTGGGCTTGATTCCTGGAAATTGAGAAGCTTGGACAGAAAGAGAAGCATTAGCACCCAGAAAAAAAGCTCTCTCCCCTAATTCCCTGGTTTCTGTTACTTTGCCAGCAGCAGCTAAATCAACCTTGAAAACTCGAAAACTTTCTGTTCCATATCTTAATTCCTCCCCATCCCGAAGCTCTTCCTGATTTTCGCTTACGATGTAAGTCAATGGAATCCTCATCCTGTCACAATCATCTTTGACTTTGCATATTTGAACACCATGTCGTACAACTATAAATAATGATCCTAGTGATTCTACGATGTATGGGTGACCTAGCCTGTCTCGACAATCAAATGGTAACTGCGCTATGATATGACTTCTTTTAGTGGGTTCAGGGCCAGCAACATCACAAAAAAGGACGCGGCCAGAATAATCTACTGCATAAAAGCGGCCATTAAAATATACCAGATCAGCTAATGGATCATGATCTAATCTGTTCTAGCTAACCCTAGTCCATCTCAAATCTCCAGGTGTCCAAAAACTGAGAAATCTCATGCCTCCCTCAATGACCATAAGAACAAAGTCGGATGTATAAGAAGGACTAGCTGATAAAACTGCCTTGCGAAAAAAAGTAAATGGATAGCCAGTCTCGTGTTCATAAAAATCTTCTGTGGTAATTCGAACTGAACAAGGATGTAGCAAACTAGCTTCACCCTCGTCTTTACCAACTGTGATAAGCCATCCCATACACTCCATACATCGTTTTCCGCTAGCTTTAAGAATCCTCTTCTTCAAAATCATACCATTATAGAGGCTGAAGAATTTTCGACAGCAACTGTCGCTTTTATCCTCCTCCTCCTCTTCTGGTAACATCAGCCATGGAACTCTAGGCAATTCACTGTTAAAATTGTTTTTGGTGGCTGCAGAGTGCCAGGATTTACAGACGGTGCCGAAATTTAAGTAGTCTTCAATCAAATTGAAACGTCTACCAATGAGAACTAGCAGATCGTGTTGAAGTTCCGACCAATCACGCATCTCTTGCGCCATGGCATATAAGAGGAAATCTATCGATGCCAACGAGCCGTCCTATATGTTTGCTATAAGTAGAGAAAAAATCCCAAGATTCTGAGGACAGACTTCGAATCCAAAGTACATTCGGAATCCTAGTTGCCGATACCTTTTTTGTGGGAGCACGTGGGTGTTGGAAGAGACCTACGCGGCTTGCCCCTTTAAGTTCATGTTTATTACAAGTTTGCCTCCTTTTTTAAGCAGAAAAGGTTCAAAACCACCCTCGACTTGGCATCATTTGTGTCCGTGACCTAAAGGGGTCATTACAGCCCTCCTTTGCTAACGGGCGCAATTTCCAAATTTTTTTATTTTGAAATTTTTTTCCTCTTTTTAAAATCCACTCCCCTTCCCACCCTCCCATTTTTTCTAGAAATGATCAAAACCACCCTGAACTATATGGAAACCCGTCCCTAGACTCTTATTTTTATTTTTAATTTATTTTTTTTCCTTTCTTTTTCTTTCTCTTTCTTCTTCCTCTCCTTTCAACCTACATCGAAGAACCTCACTCAAAACCTCCCAAAGACTCCAAAATAGTTTCCCAAATAAAGTAACACATACTGATAAAAATACACTTATATTCACCCATAAATGTACAAATATAGCACACCATCATCAAAACTTCCATATTCAAGTGAATCTTTAGTAGAATTGTACTTACATACCATGTGTGCTTTAGACGGCTTATTTTTTTACTGAATGATCTTTTTCCTCTTGTTTTGCTGGTTTGCTTTTCTTTCGGTGAATGGATGTATCAACCGATATATATATGTTACGATTACATGTATAGGAAGAAAGTAACTCAAACTAAAGAAAACTTCAGACATAACATGCAACGACCTGACCGATCGTTTTGAGAGTATTAGCCCCAATCCCCTATTTACTACTTCCTCTGTTTTATTTTATGCTTATGTAACTTGCCGGGAGGATTTGTTTTTGGTTTTAGAGTGAAATGGGACACTTAGTCCCTAAAACAGAAGCTTAAGTTCTAGGATTTGACCGTAGTTGGAATTGTGTGAAGACGACTCCGGGATGGAATTTTGTCAGTTACGTTAGCTCCGTGGGTGATTTTGGATTTTGGAGCGCGTTCAAATTGTGATTTGGAGGTCCGTAGTTGAATTAGGCTTGAAATGGCGAAAATTGGATTTTTGGAAAGTTTTACCGGGAGTGGACTTTTTGATATCGGGGAGGGATTCCGATTTCGGAAGTTGGAATAGGTCCATAATGTCAAATACGACTTGTATACAAAATTTGAGGTCAATCGGACATGTTTTGATAGGTTTCGGCATCGGTTGTAGAAGTTTGAAGTTTTAAAGTTCATTAAGCTTGAATTGGGGTGCGATTCGTGTTTTTAGTATTGTTTGATGTGATTTGAAGGCTTGAACAAGTTCTTATGATGTTTTATGATTTGTTGGTAGGTTTGGTTATGATCTCGGGGGCCTCGGATGGATTTCGGATGGTTAACGGATTGGAAATTGGACTTAGAAGGCTGCTGAAGTTTTCTGGTATCTGTGTTCTGGTTTCCTTATACGCGATCGCTTTGGATGGTCCGCGATCGTGTAGGCTAAGCTGGGCAGTAGAAGGATTTGTTCTTCGCGTTCGCAGGTAGGAGTATACGAACGCGTAGTTGTGTGAAGTGGTGCTTCCCGAACACGTGGCCAAGGTCGCGTTCGCGTAGTGTTTATGAGGCAGAAGCTGGACCACGCACTTTGTTCATCGCGAACGCGTGGTATCGTTCGCGATCGCGTAAGTCTGAGGGCCAGTACATCGCGTTCGCGTGGAGTTTTCTACGTTCGCGTAGGGTTAATTTCTGGGGCAGCTAAGTTGTGCTTCGCGATCGCGAGGCTATTTTCGCGATCGTGATTAAGGAGCACCTGGGAAAATTTACACATTTCAAAATCGAGGGTTTGTCATTTTCTTCATAACTTGAGATAGAGAGCTCAGATTGAGGCGAGATTTTGAGGATTTTTTTAGAGGCAACGTTTGGGTAAGGATTCTACACTTGTTTTTTTTATTAATATCCACTAATCCCTTGTTAATTTCATCATTTAATTAAGGTTTGGAACTTCTTATTTTGCTGCCGATAAATTGTTTTCCATTGTCGCACACTATCTCGGCGGGTATCCCGAATCGGCATACGATGTGATCCTAGATGAAGTCTATAACTTCTTTCTTTCTGACTTTCTCGAAAGCCTATGCTTCAACCCATTTAGAGAAACAGTCAATCATAAATAAGATGAATTTAGATTTACCTGGGGTCGATGGCAGAGGACCAACGATGTCCATCCCCCGTTTCATAAATGGCCACAGGGATAGGACTGAATAAAGTTGCTCTCCGGGTTGGTGGATCATCGGCGCATGCCTTTGGTATTTGTCACATTTTCGAATGAACTCCTTAGTATCTTTTTTCATACTGTCCCAGTAACATCCTGCTCGGCACCGGAATGGTTCCCGCAAGTGCCCTCGTAAATTTCTCGTAAGACGTAGTCGGTATCCCCTATACCCAAGCATATTGCCAACGGCCCATCGAACATCCTTTATAATGTTCCATCTTCGGCCAATGTAAACTGTACAGCTTTCGTCCGCAGAGTCCTCGGTTCCTCAAGTCCGATGGAAGTTTCCCATTCTTTAGATAATCGATATATTTGTTCCTCCAATCCCAAGTTAGGCTTGTGGAGTTTATTTCAGCGTGGCCTTCTTCGACCACCGATTTTGAAAGTTGTACGACAGTCCCCGAGCTAATTTCATCATCTTCGATTGATGACCCTAAGTTTGCAAGGGCATCGGCCTCACCATTCTGTTCTTAAGGTACATGTTATAGGGTCCATTCTTTGAACCGGTGTAAGGTTACCTGCAATTTATCCAAGTACCTCTGCATTCGATCTTCTCGGATCTCGAAGGTTTTGTTGACCGGGTTAACCACGAGCTGGGAATCACACTTGGCCTCAATGATCTCAGCTCCCAAACTTTTAGCCAGCTCGAGACCTACAATCATGGCCTCATACTCGGCCTCATTGTTAGTCAACTTAGGTGTTTTGATAGATTATCTAATCGTATTGCCCGTGGGTTGCTTCAAAATGATGCCTAGCCCGGGCCCCTTCACATTCGAAGCACCGTCTGTGAAAAGGGTCCACACCTCCAAGGATGCACTCGATTTTAGCAATAGCTCCTTTTCGACCTCGGGCACGAGGGGTGGTATAAAGTCAGCCACGAAGTCTGCTAAGATTTGAGACTTGATGGCCGTTCGGGGTTGATACTCGATATCGTACCCACTGATTTTGACGGCCCATTTGGCAAGTCGGCCTGAGAGCTCGGGCTTGTGCAAAATGTTGTGAAGGGAATAAGTGGTTACAACACAAATTGGGCGACATTGAAAATATGATTTTAATTTCATAGAGGCGCTTATAAGAGCAAGCGCTAGTTTTTCTAAGTGTGGGTACCTGGTCTCTACTTCACCTAAAGTTCGGCTAACATAGTAAATAGGAAATTGCGTACCTTGTTCTTTTCGAACTAAGACACCACTTACCGCGACCTCCGAGACTACCAAATATAAATGGAGTTGCTCATCCGTTTTCGGAGTATGAAGCATTGGTGGGCTTGAAAGGTACCGCTTTAATTCTTACAATGCCTGTTGGCATTACGGGGTCCAAGTAAAATTGTTCTTCTTTTTGAGAAGTGAGAAGAACTTGTGGCTTCGATCAGAAGACCTCGAGATGAACCGGCCTAAAGCAGCGATCCGTCCTGTTAGCCTTTGTACGACCTTAACGTTGTCCACAACTGTGATGTTTCGATTGCCTTGATTTTATCGGGGTTGATCTCGATTCCCCGATTTGATCCATAAAGCCGAGGAACTTGCCTGAAACGACCCCGAATGCACATTTCTTGGGGTTGTGCTTCATGTTGTATTTTCTCAAGATGTCGAAGGTTTCCTGCAAATGTGTCAAATGGTCCTATGCGCGCAGGGACTTAACTAGCATGTCATCAATATAAACCTCCATTGATTTACCTATTTGTTCTTTGACCATTCGATTTTCTAGGCGTTGATAGGTAGCATTAGAATTTTTTTATCCCAAATGGCATTACATTATAGTAATAGGTACCGTACTTAGTGATAAATGAAGTTTTTTCCTGATCCGGGTTCATTTGTATTTGGTTGTACCCGGAGTAGGTATCGAGAAAGCTAATCTCGTGGCTGGTCGTGGCATTGATCATGCGATCGATATTTGGCAGCGGAAAAGAGTCCTTAGGGCATTCTTTATTTAAGTCTTTGTAATCTACACACATTCTAAATTTATTCCCCTTCTTGGGGACTACAACTACGTTTGCTAACCACTCGGGATATTTTACTTCCCGGACGGGTCCTATATTGAGAAGTTTGGTTACCTCGTCCTTGATGAATGCATGCTTTACCTCGGACTGTGGCCTTCTCTTTTTCTTTACCGGTCTGAACTTCGGGTCCAAACTCAATCGATGAGTGGTGATCTCCGATGGGATCCCTGTCATGTCAAGGTGGGACCAAGAAAAATAGACCATATCTATAATAAGGAATTTAATGAGTTTTTCCCTGAGCTCGGGAGTTAACCCCGTGCCCAGGTATACCTTTCGATCGGGCATGTGCTCGATCAGTATGACTTGTTCCAGCTCTTCGACCGTTGATTTCGTGGCATTGGAGTCTTCAGGGATGACGAAGGTTCGAGGTATCATACAATCATCATCCTCGATAATTTCCTGATGTTCCGATCTGGTCGAAGCTAGCGACTGTGGTTGCTATTTGACCTTTTGATTTCCCTTTGATTCCGGTGCCTTCGTTGATGTGAGGGTCGACACTGGTATCACCTCATCGATTGCAAACATCTCTTTGGCTCCTGGTTGTTCTCCGTACACCGTTTTGACTCCTTCCGATGTTAGGAATTTCAAGACTTGATGAAGCATTGAAGGTACTTCCCTCATATTATGGATCCAAGGTCTTCCAAGCAACGCATTGTACCTCATATCTCCTTCGATCACGTGGAACTTCATTTTCTGGATAGTTTCGGCCACGTTCACTGGCAACATGATTTCTCCTTTGGTGGTTTCACTCGCCATGTTGAAACCGTTGATCACTCGAGTTGCAGGCTTGATCTGATCCTGAAAGCCGAGTTGCTCCACGGCCCTCGATCGAATAATATTCGCCAAGCTACCTGGATCAACCAACACACATTTAACTTGAATTTTATTCATAAGGATAGATATTACCAGTGCATCATTGTTAGGCTGTTCGATCCCTTCTGCATCCTCGTCGTTGAAGGATAAGGTATCTTCTGGTAAGTAGTCCCGGGTATGCTTGTCCGATTGTGACTTTGGTGCGTTTAAAGGTCGGACCCTGAGGGATATCGACCCCACCGACGATCATATGAATCACGTTCTGCGGTTCCTCCTGGTTGTTTTTCCTATTTGTATCCCTGTCTCTGAAGTGATTTTTTGCTCGATCACTCAAGAACTCTCGAAGATGACCTTCGCTGAATAAATGAGCTACCTCATCCCTTAATTATCTGAAATCCTCGATTATGTGACCACGGGTTCCATGGTACTTGCACATTAGATTTGGATTCCTTTGAGCTGGATCGGTTTGCAGGGGTCTGGGCCACTTAGTATCCTTGATCCGTCCAATGGCCGACACAATACCCGAAGCATCGACGCTAAAGTTGTATTCCGATAACCTTGGTACTTCCTTAGGCTCGACGTGTTTATCGAAGCCATTCTTACTAATGAGCCCTCGAGAATTTTGAACTTGATCATTCGTTCGATCATTTCGAACGGGATTACTTCCCGGTCTGTTGTTCCTTCGATCTGCACTATATGGTTGGTATCGATATCTGTTCGATCGGGGCTCTCTGTCGATGTCCCTTTGAATCCTGCCTTCGGACTTGTTTGGGTAAATGGAACCAGATGGAGCTCCCAGCTGATCATCTTAGACTCTGATCTTCGATTGGTACCGATTATGCACATCGGCCCAAGTCACTGCTGGATATTCAATCAAATTCTGCCTTAGTTGACGTGATGCTATCAAACTTCGCTCGTTCAAAACCTGAGTAAAGGCTTGGACAGTCCAATCATCAGTAACTGGGGGTAGGTCCATGCGTTCCATATGAAATCGAGATACGAACTCCCTTAGCATTTCATTGTCCTTCTGTCTCACTTTGAAGAGGTCCTACTTCCTGGTCGCGACCTTTATTGCTCCGGCGTGCGCCTTTACGAATGAATCAGCGAGCATGGCAAAAGAATCAATGGAATTGGGCGGCAAATTGTGATACCATATCATTGCCCCTTCAATAAAGTTTTCCCAAATTTTTTCAACAAAACGGATTCAATTTCATTATTTTCTAAGCCATTTCCCTTTATTCCGCCATGTGCACGAAGTGATGTGTTCATTAGGATCGGTGGTCCCGTTGTACTTAGGTATGTCCGGCATTCGGAACTTCTTAGGAATGGGCTTTGGTGCCGCACTTTGAGGGGAAGGCTTCTGCATGAACTTTTTTGAATCCAAACCCTTTAAGATCGGGGGTGCCCCGGTATTTGGTCAACTCGTGAGTTGTATGTTTCTACCTTTTTGTCATTAGCCTCAATTTTCTTTTCACCTGATTCTATCCGTTTAGTGAGCTCCTCGAGCATTTTCATGATGGCGGATCAGCTCCTGATCCATTATCATTCAATTTTCCTATACGGGTTCGATCCTATGAGAAACTTCCTGTGATGTATCGAGTTCGATTCTGCTTGAGGCTCGATTTTGATTTTGGAGTTGCGCTATCGCAGCCTGCTGAGTTTGTAGCATGTCAAATATCATTCCAAGGCTAATTACGCCTTTTTCACTATTTTGTGCTTCCGATCAGCTGCTCGGGCGTCTCTGCGGACGCAATTTTCAGGGTCGGCGCCTAAATCTCCACGAATGGCGACATGAGAATTGACATCAATCGGATCCACGGCCTGTGGTACGTCAGGATTGATTGGAGGCACTCCATTTCCCGGGGCGACTACGTGTTCATTTTCGCCATGAAGACCAAGGCTGGTGTTAGTGTGAGTGGGTACTGCTTGAAAGTTTGACATGTTGATTCCTGAAATCAAAAACACTTACGAGAACAAGTGTAAAAGCAGTGTGTGTTATGAAGGTTAATATTAAGCAATCACTATTATCCTTAGCCCCAAGGTGGGCGCCAATCTGTTTACCCTAAAAATCAAGTAACAATTAAACTTGTAATGTGATTTTAAGGATACGTGATTTCACTTAATACCAATTTATTAACTTAAAGATAAATGATGGGAATTGACAAGAAAGTAAAACAAACCAATGCTTGGACAATGCCCTCGAGCTGATGAACCCTCGAGAATAGTGAAATAAGAACAGTTAAAGAACAATAAGTTGATGAATAATAGAGAAATATTATTTTGCCTTGATCTGTATGAATGTAAGGTGTGTACAAATGATGGGGACCCCTCTTTATATACTAGAGGAACACTAATTGTGGTACAATTCCAATTACGGAACTAAACCATACAAATAACCGCTCTTGATTTGATCCATTCCGAGATTTTCGCTGTGATCCCCGACCGGTAACGAATATTTCGCCTTTCCATTATTGCATTCCGCTCGAAGCTGATCATATCTGGTCTCGATCGTCGAGGACCTCGATCTCGATGGGTACCTCGATCTCCGAATTCGGTACCTTGTCTTCGTGCCCAGGCCTGATCCATTACGAGGCTGACCCTCGATGCAGTTCTCTTATCTCGAAATAATGGCAAAATCAGGCAAGCCCGATTTTACCCGTATACATTCTCACAAAATTATAATATCTTTTTTAAGTTAAATGCATATTCAAACACAATTTCAATTTTTAAATACCTTTTCTCAACTTAACTTTAATTTTTTTTTAAATCTCACATTTTTAATGTCCAAACACCTATTAAATGCAAAAATGAAAGTGCATACAGACAGGAAAAACTCTCTAATATCTAAATACAATATAATTTTTCTAAGTGAGATCCACATTTGATTACGATCGTGTTTCCTTACCATCTCGATATTGGTATTAAATGCAGTATATTTTTACCATTAATAATCACAACTTGTATTAGCTGCTTCAAATTACATGTAATTTTTTATATTTGTTATGCTCTGTTTGACCCGTTTCAATTTAAGAAAGCTATCAGCATTAATAAAATACCATATATATATATATATATANCACACTGATATTTGTGAACTTGGAGGAATTTTAACCCGTGGAGGAAATAAATATTTTATCACTTTTATTGATGATTTCTCTAAATTCACATATGTTTATTTGATGAAAAATAAAAGTGATGCGTTTGAAAATTTTAAAAGTTATCTCCATGAGGTTGAAAATCAATTTGATAGAAAAATAAAAAGAATTAGAAGTGATAGAGGCCGTGAATATGAGTCTAATGAATTTAATTCTTTTGTGAGATCATTGGGAATAATTCATGAAACTACTCCACCTTATTCTGCAGCATCAAATGGTGTGGCTGAAAGAAAAAATAGAACTTTGGTAAAGTTAACTAATGACATGCTTATTGAGTCAAATGCACCTTTAAATTTGTGGGATGAAGCTATTTTGACTGCATGTTATGTGTTGAATAGGGTGCCTCATAAGAAAACAAAGTTGACACCATTTGAGTTGTAGAAAAATTACAAGCCAAATTTGGGTTATCTGAAAGTTTGGGGTTGTCTAGCCTATGTTAGGCTAACGGATCCTAAAATTACAAAATTAGGTAAAAAAGTTGCCACTTGTGCTTTCTTGGTTATGCTTCTAATAGTACAGCCTATAGATTTTTAAATCTGGAAGAGAATATAATTATAGAATCAAGTGATGCTATTTTTCATGAAAATAAATTTCCATTTGAGTCTAGAAATAGTGGGGGTCAAAGAGATAAAGATAATTTTTTGTCTATGCCTAGTTCTTCTACTTCTATTTTGCAAAATAAAGAAAATGATGCTTTTGAGTTAAGAAGAAGTAAAAGAGCTAGAATAGAAAAAGATTTTGGTCCTGATTTTTATGTTTTTAATATTGAAAATGACCCTCTTACTTTAAAAGAAGTTTTATTATCGCCTGATGCTATTTTTTGGAAAGAGGCTGTAAATGATGAAATGGAGTCACTAATTTATAATAAAACTTGGAAGTTAGTTGATATACCACCAGGTTGTAAAATAATTGGGTGCAAATGGGTCCTAAGAAAAAAGTTAAAACCAGATGGATCGGTTGATACGTATAAAGTTAGGTTAGTTGCTAAAGGTTTTAAGCAACTAGAAGGCCTAGAATTTTTTGATACTTTTTCTCCGGTAACTAGAATTACATCCATTAGACTTTTAATTGCTATTGCTGCAATTTTTGATTTGCAGGTTCATCAAATGGATGTAAAAACTGCTTTTTTAAGTGGGGACCTAAATGAAGAATTTATATGGATCAACCTGAGGGTTTTATAGAAGCTGGCCAAGAAAGTAAAGTATGTAAACTTACTAAATCCATATATGGCTTGAAACAGGCACCTAAGCAATGGCACGAAAAGTTTGATTCCTGCATGATAGAAAATGGTTTTAAATCGAATGAATGTGATAAGTGCATCTATCATAAGTCTTGGAATAATTCACATGTAATTGTTTGCCTCTATGTTGATGATTTGTTAATATTTTACTCTAACATGAATGTTATTGGAGAAACTAAAATCATGCTTAGTAGCCATTTTGACATGAAAGATTTGGGAGAGGCAAATTTCATTCTTGGAATGAAGATTACTAGAAAATGTGATGGAATTTTCCTTGACCAGTCATATTATGTTGAGAAAATTTTGAAAAAATATAATTTTATTGATTGCAAGCATGTTGTAACCCCTTTTGATTCAAGTGTTCACTTATTTCCTATACAAAGTGACAATGTTGTGATAAATCAAAAGGAATATGCAAGCTTAATTGGAAGCTTGAGATAAGTGATTGATTGTACTCGGCCTGATATTGCATACGCAGTAGGAGTACTTAGCAGGTTTACAAGCAAGCCAGGTAAAGAACATTGGCATGCCATAACAAGAGTTATGAGGTATTTACTTGGTACAAAAACCTATGTATTTTATAAAAAATATCCTGCTGTACTCGAAGGCTTTTCTGATGCAGATTGGAACACTTTATCTGGTGATTCCTGTTCTACTACAGGTTATATTTTTACTTTGGGAGGTAGTGCTATTTGTTGGGAATCGAAAAAGCAAACAATATTTGCTAACTCTACCATGGAGGCTGAGCTAATTGCTTTAGCTTCAGCCAGTGAGGAAGCGAATTGGTTGAGAGATTTATTATTTCAAATTCCTTCTTTTGAAAAACCAATTCCTCCTATTTTAATTCATTGTGATAGCACCACTGCAATTGGTAGAGTACAAAACCGTTATTACAACGGTAAATCCAGACCTATAAGGAGAAAACATAGTACTATGAGATCATATTTGACAAGTGGTACCATTAATGTTGATTATGTTAAATCTTGTGATAATCTTGCAGATCCACTGACCTAAGGCCTTAGCAAGAGAAAGGGTCTGGAGTACATCGAGGGGCATGGGATTGAAGCCCATAAGCTCATAAGTCATATTTGAGGAAACCCAACCTGGGACTAGAGATCCTATAAACAGGTTCAATGGGAAGAACGAATCATATGATGGCTTGGTTTAAAATGCACTATTTTTATTATTATTCCATCCTTATGGTGTGAGTCATTTATCCTGTAATAATTTCCGAGGTTGAGTTTTATTAACTCTTAATGAAAATTTGTAGCTCGTATGAGTGGGGTGTTAGAGTTACAGGAGCACCCTTGACAGATTTCACCTACGTGAGTGTGGAAGTAGGCCGCTTCCTATGAGAATTGGGCTTGTTCTCAAAAACACTCATGAAAACCTGGATAGCACAAGGTCGTAATGTGCTGGCTAATAAAGCTCATGTCAACACCTTGATTATTATATGTAAGCGGTGGTATTTAATTTCCCTAAAGCAGTCATAGTTCAAGTCTAAGACCACTACTGACTCTGGAGTAAAGATCGCTGTTTTGCTAAGTGGAGGTTCAATGCAGAGCACACCTTCATTATGCATGATAGTCTCCCTTCAACTGGTAAACTCTCTTATATATTTTAATATTAAAATGAGTGGGGGAATGTTAGTGTAATTGAATTTTATTATTAAAATAAATTCCTATAACTGCCACTACTCCATGATGTAGAAAATGGCCATAACTCCTATAACTCCCACTACTCCATGAAGTAGAAAATGGCCATATCTCTTTTGTAACTCTTCTCCTATGTTCTACCACTAATTATCTCATGTTCTCCATGATATCATAACTTATTACCCCACTTTCTTCCAATTTAATTCAAGGAAGAATTCCTACACCTATAAATAGGAGTCTTTCTTCCATATTGTGGTATGAAAAAATAATTGTAGAGTGTTTCTATAAAGTGAGGTTAAAGTTGTGAAAAAAAAAAGAAAGTTTTTTGTTTTTACTTTTGTTGAAGGAAGGTGTTCATCTTGGTGGAGCTTTGGACTCAACAACTTGTCCAGAGTTTGTTCGAGTCATACGACGTGATCGGGCTGTTGTATCCTGGGAGAGACAGATCAAGAAGATTACTGCTGGACCAGTGAAAAACTTTGCTGCAGTGGGCTTGAATCTCCTTAAAGAGAGCGAGATATCCGCGCCTCAACCTGAAGATATTTTATTTTATTTATTTTATTTTTTTCCAACTGTAATTGTATTTTCACCAATACCTCCCCTTTGCGCTGGAAGTCAGAAATTGTCAATTCAAACAACTCTTTTTAGCTCTCTTGGGAATTTGTGACATCCAGCGCAAAAGGAAGGTACAAAAGAAGATGTGCAAAAAGAGCTACAAAGAAGCGTCTTAAAATTGGCAAGAGAGCTAAAGAGAGTTGTTTTACAATTGGCAAGACTACAAGAAGAAGTTCTACAATTGTCAATGATGCTAAAGGGATATGTTGTTCAACTAACTTGGAGCAGACAATTAAATTAACACCACATTTTGTTGGAGAAGTTCTACCCGCCCAATATCAAATTACAGCTCAATGACTGATCAAGAATCTTTTTTTTTTCTATTCTAGTTCAAGATTCTAATACAGTGTGTTTGATTTACTGGGTTCGAAGTATATAATTTGTACAGTACTTATTTGAGCCGAACCTACTACATCAAATGAACCTATGTATATCCGCCCCTGATTATATGTACATGCTTTTCCTTTTATGATGGTTTTGTCGAGCTGCTCCAAACTAGATTTGATGGAAAATTCTTTTTTTATACAGTATTTGATTTAACTAAATTAGATAGTTATATGTAGCAATCACACTTCAAGTTGCTTGAAGCACAAGTTTCCAAGTAAGTTTAGTTGCCTGTAGCACGATTGGATTCAAGCTGCTGAAAAATGTAATATCAAAGTAAACTACAAAAAGTTGTCTAAAACAATTTCAAAAATAATATGGTATAATTGTCTCGGTGAATATTTAGTAAAAGAAGGCTATATGATGGATGAGTTATCACAATCGATTTACATGTCGATGACACAAATCTCAATAGAGCTCCGGATGAGACCTTCAAAGCAGTGTATTATCTAAAGAAAGAAATTAGAATAAAAGATCTCAATACAGAAATATTTAGGACCTGTTTGACCATAGATTTTGCTAAAATATATTTGATTTTTTTTTTTGGCAAATACGTATTTGGCCATGATTTTATTTGCATTTTGGCAAATTGCCAAAACCAAAATTTCAAAACCAGTTCAAGAGCTGGTTTTGGCCTAAAATATCACTATTACATTTTTTAAAAATTGCCCAAACTTTATATTTTATAAAAGAAGCCACCATTTATTATTTTGTTTCAATGCTGCTTCGTCTTCTCGGTCATTTGATAGTGTATTATGTAGTTCATTATAAAAATAATAATTTTGTACCAAATTTATTTATGTTCAGGGCTATGATTTGCGATAATATAATAAATGTTATTGATAAAGGTACTGTTGAGTATTTATGATAGTTTTTAGAACTTGTGGGTATAAGTCATGTTTCACGTTTTTACAAAAAAAAAAGTGAAATATATTTTGAAAACTTATGTCCAAACATATTTTCATCTTCAAACCAAACTTCACCCAAATCAATATTTTCAAAATAAATTTAAGAATATATGGCCAAACGATAGCTTAGTAGACGAGATTAACCAATCTGCATATATAGATAAAATAAAAAATACATCCATTAACCGAAAAAAAAGATAAAGCACAACCATTAAATATTTTAGTGGTTGTTCGATGACTTGATGTCAATAAGAATTATTCATTTCGGCCTCGAGAAGATAATAAAAAATGTCAGGGTTTTAAAGTACCATATCTCAATAAAATCATAGTACTATTTTATTAATAAGTTATCTTTGCCTCTTAAGTCCTTTGAAATAAGGGTGGGCATCGGTCGGTTCGGTTCGGTTATGAATATTATCGGTTTAGCATATCGGTTATCGGTTTACAAATTTGATAAACCGATAACCGAACCGATAAGATATCGGTTATCGATAATCGGTTATCGATCATTATCGGTTCGGTTATTGGTTTACCCGATAAGATAACTCAATCTAGAGTTAAGCAAAAAAGAGAAGACAATTCACCGGAGTTAAGCAAAAAAGAGAAGAATTCACATATAGTATACTACCCATTTCTGCGTTCTGTCCAGTGGCCACAACTGGAATAGTACTAATTCTTCAACAATGGTTGTCCAAATAATTAATAATAATACAAAGTAGTAACAATTTCACCTTAAAATTAACAAGTCCAAACATATAGTACTAACAGTCCAAGATAAACTAGATGTTGTTTGTCAAATGCCTAGCCTGAAAAAAGAAACCGTAGAGCAAAACCTTGATCTGTGCATGGGCAATACTATCACATAAATGAAAACACCTAGAAGGCAAGAAAATGTTGTCATGTTGTCAAAGCTCAGCGTACTGTACAAAAGAATAATGTTAAAAAATATACCCAAAACTGACGAAGATTGTCGATTGAGAAAGAATTGATAAGTGCGAAGAGAAATTGGTAGTAGGTATAGGCTGCACAACGTGAGCTCACAAAATTAAGAAACAAAAATAAAAAAATAAAGAATCATTAACAGTTAAAAATACCAATATGAAGATGAATTTTGTTATAGAATTTAAAAGTCTAATGTATAAGACTAAAGACTTACACTAGGAGTAACTAGTAAGGTCTGTGAAGAATGAAGATGAAGCAACTGAAGAGTGCGACTGAGAAAGAATAGGAGAGAATGAACTGAAGCCCTAGCATATGTATATACTTAAGGGTAAAGTCATAATTTTATTAATTCTTATTGGGTTATCGGTTAACTCATTAACAAAATTGGAAAACCGAGGTCCGAATCGATAACCCAATAGTGAAAAAATTCTAAACCGTTACCGAACCGTCAACCCAATAACTCGATACAGATAACCTAATAAATAATTAACGGTTCAGGTTGTCGGTTTTACCCGATATATGCCCAACGCTACTTCGAAAGTGTATTGGAAAAAAACTGAATTTAAATACTGAAGATGACGTGTCATGACACGTGGACCGGTCAAATAGTCAAAGTTTGGTAATCAGTTAGAAGACACGAGCAACAACAGATGCGGGAGAAAAAATACTTAAAGGCACGAGCTATTATTCAAATGAAATGAGACTCGTACCTGTTCGAGTCATTTAAAGCTCGAAGATCAGAAGGAATTGAAGACATGAATCTGATAGCGTAAAAGAGTCCAAATTCAGCATTAAATGCCAAATACGTTAGAGAATTTGTATTTAATAGGAATGATTGAGTAGCGTTTCTTTTAATATCATTTATTGCTCGTAATTGCCTCATTAAGACAAAGGCATTACACTTTCTCCTAGAATTAACTATAAAAGGGGAAGGTCTCAACATCTGTAGGACACGAAATATCATTGAGATTATACTGAAATATATACTTATTCATTGCTTTATTGTTGTTCTCAAAGTCTCTCATTTCTTGATTATCAGTAACCCGATTTCTCTCTTAATTTCTAGTTTTAACCAAATATTCAGTTTTTTGGTTAAATAAATTGGTTCCGTTACCGGGAATCTGATAATCTATTCTTTTTAAGTTACATTTTATCTGTTGTTATCATCATGTCAAACAACAACAACAATAACGGTGATGAAAATCAAATCCATCAGAATCAAGGAGATTTACAAAACATTAACGTGGTTCCTTCCCTCAAAATTCACCACGTCAATCTCGTGAAGGTACTCCTGCTCCTGAATCTCGTGCTGATGAACAAGAGCAATCTGAACATTTTGAAGGGCCAGATGAAGCTTTACAAAAAGTAATTGATGCACGGGTTAGCAAAGCTCTTCAAGCTCTAGTTAGTCGATTACCTGTTGCACCACCCACACCTACGCCTAATAACAATACATTGGAGAATCCTCGTTCTGGCCTTGTTAGTTCTGGAAATGGAGGAACCTCCAGTGAACCACAGGAAGGAGAACCAGGTAATTCAAATAATTCTCATTTGCAAAATTTAGTACTAACTTTGCAGAAACAGCTTAAGGAACAAAATGAGCGCATCGAGCAAATCCCTGGAGTTCCCCCCTGTAATCAAAGGAGTGGATGTGGATAAATACTCGCAACAACCTTGGAAACCAAGTGCTGCTCCCCTTCCAATCCCTAAAAAGTTCAAAATGCCTGACATCTCGAAATATGATGGCACAACAGACCCACGTGATCATGTAACTGCATTTACTACAGGCGTAAAAGGCAACGATTTGACCAAGCAAGAAATTGAATCCGTGTTGGTCAAGAAATTTGGAGAAACACTCACCAAGGGTGCATTAACCTGGTATTCTCTTTTACCTGAAAATTCTATAAACTCTTTTGCTGAGCTTGCAGATTCTTTTATTAAAGCGCACTCGGGAGCTCAAAAAGTTGAAAAAAGAATGGAAGACATTTTCAAAATTAAACAAGGGGACTCAGAGTTGCTCAGAGATTTTGTTGATAGATTCCAACGTGAAAGGATGACTTTACCCCGTGTACCTGATAATTGGGCTGCAATAGCTTTTGCAAGCAACTTAAATGACAAAAGTTCAGGAGCCACGAGAAAACTTAAAGAAAGCCTTCGAGAGTTCCTTGCAACCACGTGGAATGACGTTTATAACAGGTACAATACGAAGTTGCGAATTGAGGAAGATCCCGTACCTCAGTTTCATCATGAAGAAAGGAGCAATTCCAGGAGGTCAAAAATCGAAAAAAGATCAAGTAAAAACAGATACGATTCATATATGGGACCTGCAGGAAAAGACTCACGGTCAAAGCAGGATAATCAACGATATGATCAAAAATCGAGTAACAGGGAATCTGGTTCTTCATCAAGGTTCAGAAATGACCGAAACAGACAAGAGTCACGAGATGATGACAGAAGTTTAAAGGCGAGATTCGGTGGATATAATTTCAATGTTACTACCTCCGAGCTCGTAGCTGTTTTGAGGAGCATGGGAGATAAGGTACGGTGGCCAAAAGAGATGCAGTCAAATCCAAATAGGCGCAATCCAGATCATTGTTGCGAATTCTATAATGATCACGGGCACAAGACTTCAGAATGTAGATTCTTACAAAGTGAAGTGGACCATCTGTTGAAACAAGGTATCTCACTGAGTTATTTAGTGAGAAAGGTAAGCAAGCCTATATAAAAAATAGGCAAGAGCCACCAAAGCCCCCATCACCCAAGAGAACCGTGGATGCTATAAGTGGGGGAGAAGATATTCATGGTGTAACATATACGGCTTCCAACAAGGTTTCTAAAGTAACGATTACACACGGGAAACGGGTACGGCAGGTGTTTGAAAACGAAAATATTTCTTTCGATGATGCAGATACCGAAGGAGCGATGACCCCCCACAACGACGCTCTGGTAATATCTTTACTTGTACACGACACTAATGTAAAACGAGTTTTGATTGATCCAGGAAGTTTCGTAAATATTATACTACTAAGGGTATTACGTGAAATGCAAGCTGAAGACAAAATGATACCGAAGGCGCATACCTTGTCCGGGTTCGACAATTCAAGTGTGGTAACAAAAGGAGAGGTAATTCTAACAACTTTTGCTGCAGGTGTTGTTAAAGAAACTAAATTTCAGGTAGTAGATATGGAAATGGCTTACAATATGATCATGGGGAGACCTTGGATCCATGATATGGATGCTATCCCGTCAACTCTACATCAAGTTATTAAATTCTCGTCACCGTGGGGGATTTGCCAAATTCGTGGGGATCAGCAGACAGCCAGGAGTATTAACGTTGTAACAGATACGAGCACCGTAAATAAAAAAAAAAATAGCAATTACAGGAAACAGTTGAAGGTCAAACCTCAACTGAGCAAGGACAGACAGATGTAGACTCGAGACCTGACACAATTCAAGAGCCTGAAGAGAATGAAAATATCAAAACAACAATTGAAGAACTCGAAGCTGTGATATTATTTGAGCAATGGCCTAAACGGAAGGTTTATGTTGGAGCCAATCTAAGCTCCGACATGCGAGGTATGTTAATTGAATTTCTGAAAGCTAACGTGGATTGTTTTGCTTGGTCCCATGCTGATATGACAGGAATACCACCGGATGTGATGACTCACAAACTAAATGAAGACCCATCATTCACACCAATAAAGCAAAAGAAAAGAAAGCAAGGAGCTTTCAAAAACCAGGTGATTCAAGATGAGGTCCAAAAGTTATTAAAAATTGGGTCTATCCGTGAGGTAAAGTATCCAAATTGGTTAGCTAATACAGTTTTAGTACCTAAGAAAAATGGTAAGTGGCGAGTTTGTGTAGATTATACAAATCTTAACAAAGCTTGTCCAAAAGATTCTTTCCCTTTACTGCATATAGATCAGTTAATTGATGCAACTGCAGGGCATGAACTTCTAAGTTTTTTAGATGCATATTCAGGTTACAACCAAATCAAAATGGATTCAAGTGATGAAGAGAAAACTTCTTTTATCACAGACAGGGGGACTTACTGTTATAAAGTAATGCCCTTTGGTCTCAAAAATGCTAGAGCAACCTATCAAAGGTTGGTCATGAAAATGTTCCAGGAACATTTAGGTAAAACCATAGAGGTATATATAGACGATATGCTCGTCAAAACCCAGCATTCTCATGATCACATCTCTCATTTATCTGTCACATTTCAAATTTTACGAAAGTTTAATATGAAACTCAATCCAGAAAAATGCGCATTCGGGGTCGCATCAGGAAAGTTTTTGGGTTTTCTTGTCTCTAACCGTGGTATTGAGGTAAATCCTTCACAAATCAAAGCAATAGAGGAAATCCCTGATGTACTTACGAGTAAAAAAGAAGTTCAAAGACTAACTGGGAGAATTGCAGCTCTGGGGAGATTCATTTCCAAGTCTTCAGAAAAATGCTTCAAATTTTTCTCAGCTTTAAAGAAGCAGGATCATTTCGAATGGAACGAAGATTGCCAACAAGCACTTAAGAATCTGAAAGTGTATTTGTCAAATCCACCGTTGTTGGCGAAACCAAAGGTAGGAGAGAAGTTACTCATCTATCTTGCCGTATTAGAAGTTGCGGTAAGTGCTGTTTTAGTCCGGAAGGATCAGGTAAACAATCTCCTATCTATTACGTAAGCAAGTCTTTGTTAGATGCAGAAATACGGTACCCGCAACTAGAAAAGTTAGCACTTGCTTTGATCATGGCATTTAGAAAATTAAGACCTTACTTTCAATGTCATCCCATTGTTGTGGTTACTGCTTTTCCATTACGAAACATTTTGCATAAACATGAACTATCAGGAAGATTAGCAAAATGGGCTATAGAATTAAGTGAATACGAAATCACTTATCAACCTAGGATTGCTATAAAATCTCAAGTATTAGCTGATTTCGTAGCTGATTTCAGTCAGGGGATGCAATTAGAAGCAGAAAAAGAATTACAAGTTTTTAATGGCGCAAACCCGGGGACTTGGATTTTATTCACTAACGGTTCATCTAATGTAAAAGGTGCAGGTTTAGGAGTAGTTCTCGTACCACCCATGGGTGAAACTATTAGACAAGCTATAAAGTGTCATTCAATAACTAACAATGAAGCAGAGTATGAAGCTGTCATTGCAGGTTTGGAATTGGCTCGAGAACTTGGCATAACCCAGATTATAATCAAGAGTGATTCACAACTTGTTGTTAATCAGATGTTGGGGACTTACGCAGCCAGGGAAGCACGAATGCAAGAGTACTTAGAAAAAGTACGAGAATTAATAAAGCAGTTTCAGACGTGGAAAGTTATGCAAATACCAAGAGATGAAAATGTTGAGGCAGATGCCTTAGCCAATCTCGCATCTGCAGCAGACGTGGCAAAAGATGCAAACGCTTCAATCGTACATTTATTTCATTCCGTTCTCGAACCTGAAAGAATGAGGTAAATTTTAATAATTTAACATGGGATTGGAAAAACGAAATTGTTGCTTTTCTGCAGTACGGAACCGCTACATGATGACAAAAGGAAGGCACACGCGCTCCGCAAAAAGGCTGCTCGCTATTGTTTATATCAAGGAAATCTTTATCGAAAGATGTTCGGTGGACCATTAGCAAGGTGTCTCGGACCTTCCCAAACAGAATACATAATGAGGGAAATACATGAAGGACATTGTGGAAATCACGCGGGAGGACGGTCCCTGGTAAAAACATTGATTCGAGCAGGGTATTATTGGCCAAAGATGGAAGAGGAAGCAAATAGTTTTGTATCTAAATGTGATAAATGTCAAAGGTACGGCAATAATATGCATAGACCAGCTGAGCTACTGCATCCCGTCATAGCTCCGTGGCCCTTTTTAAATTGGGGAATGGATATCGTAGGACCATTACCACAAGCAAAAGGTCAGGTGAAGTTTCTACTTGTACTTACTGATTATTTCACTAAATGGGTAGAAGCAGGAGCATTTAAACAGGTACGAGAGAAGGAAGTTAAAGACTTCATTTGGAGGAATATAATATGCCGCTTTGGAGTGCCAAAGGAAATCGTGTGTGATAATGGTCCACAATTCATAGGAGCTCAAATCACAGAATTTTTTCAAAGTTGGCAAATTAAAAGGATAACATCTACACCACATCATCCAGTGGGTAATGGACAAGCGGAATCAACAAACAAAGTCATAATCAACACTTGAAGAAAAGGTTACAAGATTCAAAAGGTAATTGGCCTGAGGTATTACCTGGAGTATTATGGGCTTATCGTACAACGACAAAAACAAGCACGGGAGAAACACCATTTTCAATGGTTTATGGTGCGGAGGCCTTAATCCCAGTTGAAATAGGAGAACCGAGCACACGATATGCTCAAGCAACGGAAGAATCAAATGATGAAGAGATGCGGGTGAACCTTGATTTGCTCGAAGGAAGAAGAGAAGCCGCATTAATAAGGATGGCAGCACAAAAGCAAGTAATTGAATGCTATTACAACAGGAAAGCACGCCTCAGATTTTTTAAAATTGGGGACTTCGTGCTTAAAAAGGTGTTCCAATCTACAAAGGCCGCTAATTCAGGAAAGCTAAGTCCAACATGGGAAGGACCCTTCAGAGTTTGTGATATTGCGGGAAAAGGAGCATATGAGTTAGAAACAATGGATGGGAAAATTCTACCCTCACATTGGAATGCTGTCCACCTAAAGAGATATTACTTTTGAGAAAGTACCCATGGTCAGGTATCGCTATGTTAAAATCTTTCTTTGAATTGTTAAAATTTTACTAACGATTTTAGATGCTAGGCAAAAACCCTCACCCGTGCCAAATGATGATTCACGACCTGCACGGCAAAATGGAATATTCTAAAATTTCCAGCCCAGGGTTACAATTATTCTGATGGAACGGGTTAGGCAGTCTTCATCTCTAATCGCATCTCCGAGTCCCGTATGTTTTTCTGTTTCAGGAAAAGGACCAAATTGAGAGAAACAACCAAGTGCTCGAGGCTTCATACTTTACCGCTCAAACACTTGGGGACTGTATATTGTACACAGATACGTGCGGGAAAACAGATATGTAAACGAAAATCGAAAAACAAAGAGACAAGTGTCGAGCAGAAGTTACGGAACCTCAGCATTCATCATTGTGTTCTTTCCCATCAAAACAAATGAAGATACAAAACATTCATCATAGTGTTCAAACTCATGAGAACAATGGAGTCACCTCTCAAACCCTTCCTAATACATGAAGATAGGGTCATGACTATATATTGAAACGGGTTATAAGGAAAAACCTTGTTTGAATTATATTTATTTTGCAAAAATCTGTTGCAAGAAAAACAGTTACAAGAAAGTTATAGATGTATTTTAATACATGTAATATTCAAAAACTTGTCAAAGTTATTCCAAACAAAACATGTGTGTTCCTATTTCTTTCATCGTATTGTAACACCATTATGAAGTTGAGACGTCTTCTTCATTAAGTGTCGATATATATAAAAGGGCCCTCTTTTATAAGCCTCATGTTAATAAGTCATGAGAAGAATCATAAAGCATTTTCAAAGTTTAAAAATGCTAAACTATTCTATAAGTCCTAAATAGATAAGAAAAAGGCAAGAATAGAACACATTGAAGTACTAACAAACTTCTTGATATAATTAAAAAGACTAAGTAAAAACTTAGTCAACAAAAAATTAATACAAGTGCCCCATTATGATAACTGGGGACTTTTTCAAAAAAATCCCTTAAAAACCGCCAAGGGATAAACCACCAATCAACAAAACAAAAACAAAGTCTGGAAACATAAACTGGTCACTGAGGGGCTGGAACACCAGAAGTTGTGATATCAGCTTCACTTTCAGGAACGGTAACTTCTGAAGAAACAGCAACAGAAGCGGTTCCAGCTGGGATTGAAGTGCTAGTTCATCGAGGGGAGCAAGAGTCATGGAAGTTTCAGCTTCCACAAACTGAGTCATAGAAGTTTCACCCTCGGGAGCTGGAATTGCAGCATTTTCAACTTCAATTGCCACAGCAGCGGCTTCTTCATTTAAAGGTTCTTCAGCCACGGGAGCTTCATCTGCCGGAGAAGGAAAGTCAAGTGGTTGTTGGGTCATCTCAATGGTTTTCAAAACCTTGGCCAATTCCGATTCTAAATCAAAGTTTTCTTGACTGGCCTCAGTTAAAGCATCACGACGAGAGTTTAGAAAAGCCCAACTCACCTCTATGTTAAATTTCTCCTCAAGAAGTTCATAATCCCTTTCCCACATAGCAAGATCATTCTTTAACACTTGATTTTCAGCTAAAGTGGAATCAAGGGAAGCTTCAAGGGAGGCATGAGAACTCTCTAAGGCACGTACCTTATCAGAGGAGATCTTCAAATCAGCTTGAACTTGAGTCAAGTTTTGCACTAACTCCCCTGCATACTCTTCTTTCTTGTTCAAGAGTGCCTTAAGTTCTCTGATTTCTTCACTTGACTTTGATAATTGTTCTGAAAAGGAACACTCAAGGCGCTCCTTATCCTTCTCGGCTTTACTAGAAG
Source organism: Nicotiana attenuata (assembly GCF_001879085.1). NCBI lineage: Eukaryota > Viridiplantae > Streptophyta > Magnoliopsida > Solanales > Solanaceae > Nicotiana > Nicotiana attenuata. The sequence continues at coordinate 66,334 of NW_017673878.1, read as the reverse complement.
AAGCCTTGGCTCTCGCTAATTCAGAAGTCAGAGTCCGCTTTTACTGCTCCAGGTTACGGTTGCTTTCTTGCAATTCTTTTATCGTTTCTTGAGCATTTTTAAACTGTTCCTTCCAATTAGTTGCTTCCAATTGGGCTTCCTTAGCTACCCTCTCAGCCTCGAGAATAGTCTTATCAGACTCACGGGCCTTCTTTTCTAAAAGGGAAATTCTTCCCATCAATTCCGTGCCAATAAGGTTAGCCTACAAAGACAACTCATGAAAATAAGAATCTAGAGATAAAAAAAACTTATTAGAAAGTAAAGGAAGAATACCTTCAACGTAGAATGAACTATGTCATTCATCAAAGTTAAGCAACTGTGACTGTCCATCTTCTTCTTCTCAATGTCTCCAATTAAAGGCTCAAGCCAGACATCTGCTCCACCAGACTTCCTTAAAAGACTGTTATTAGCAGGAACCTCAAGTGTTACACTCCTCATAGCCAAACTTCTGCTACTGGAACCCTCCTCTGCATGCTGAACAGAGGAAGGGGGAGCTATAGAAGGAGGAACGGTAGAAGAGGTGAAAATAACAGGAGTCGAAGGAGTCGAAGCAGGTAAGGGAGCAGAAATTGGCAAAGAAGCAGGAACAGATAAAATGGGCAAAGAAGCACTTGAAACCAAAGGAGGAATAGAAGGAATAGGAATGGAGGAGGAAAGAGGAACTTCATCTAAAACCGAACCTAGTTCACCACTTTCGAAACCGTCAACGAAGAGACGTTGAGTGGATTCAATGGTGTCCCTTGGAATGGTTTCATCATCAGAAACAATAGTAACAGGTTCGGTAAGAGAGGAGGCACGGGCAGAAGAAATTTCAGCTTCATCTTCAGAAATGATGCGTCTCCTGGCTCTAGGCCTAGCCATCAAAGAGGTGTCTTCATCTTCATCATCCTCAGAATCCTCTTCAACAATTTTCCTCTTTGACAGCGTAGCTTGTGTTCTCTCCAAAGAAAGGGGAGTACCAGAAGAGGCTCGAAGGGCAATAGCTACTTCAGATGTCATTCCTCGAATAGCAAATCCTGACAAAAAGAAGGATAAAAATTTAAAAGAGGGGAAAGAATTTAACATACGAGCATACCGTGAGTTTTCACTTTCCAACCATGTTTGTTGGAAATAGATTTTCAGGTTCGTGCCTCCATAGGCACGACTTTCAAAATAGCATCTACCCAACCACGGAAATTAGGAACGGGCTCCACATCTCCCATGGTTGCTACAAAAAAGCAAAAAAGAATGAAATTAGAAAAGGAGTTGAAATAAAAAAAAAACAGATACGGTAAGGAAGAAATACTTACGTGTAAGGTTCCATTTCTCAGGAAAAGGAATATTTGATTCACCCACCAAACCAACTGTGGGTACCGCAACGTAACGGGTGTACCAGCCTCGATCTTTATCATCTTCAGGGCTTACCAAAACCCTTTTACTTCTTGCAGTTAGGGTAAAAACACCATTGCGGAACAGCTTGGGGTGGTAAAGATGAATTAGATGGGAGAAGGTAAAGTCAACACCAGCCTTGGCCGATACATACCTTAAACAAGCCACTGCTCTCCATACGAGGGGGCCAATTTGAGCCAAACAAATCTTGAAAAAACGACAGAAATCGAGTATGACTGGGTCGATAGCAGGAATAAATCCCAAAGTAAAGGGGTAAGTATAAACAAAGGAAAAACCAATCCTATAAGAAGAAATTCTCTGGTTTGGGTTAGGAATAACTATATGAAGGTCATCTCTCCAACGACAATCTTTTCAAACAGTGGAAATCAAGGGTTCAGTAATTAAAGAAGGATAGGTTTCAGCTCTCTCTAACTTAATTACTTGGTCACGAAGGGATTCTTTATCATGCTCGAAAGATAAGTCGGTTGGCACTATTTCTTCGACCAAAGGTTCTTGAATAGACTCAGAAGATTCTTTGCCTTTAGAAGAGGATCTATTAGTGAAAGAACCTCTAGAAATAGTGCCAGAGCTAGAAGAAGGAGTGATGGAACCAGAGGTACCACCACGAATGGATCCTAGGCCACGAAGCCTACCTCCTCTACCTCTTCTGTGTCTCACAGGGGCATTGGGGAAACTGTCAAGAATTGGGACTCTCCTAGGGTTGGGATTCGAAGATGACATCGTAGAAAGATGTGAACAGAGGAAGAAGTGAATAGGAGTAAATAGTGAAATATTTGGTAAAAATTTGTGGAAGAAGGGTTAAGTTTATATATAAAAGCAACCGTCAAAGACTAAGAAGTGTAATGATGGAAAGCCTATAATAAAGGCAACTATCACTTCGTGAATAGTGGAGTTGAAGAAGCCTTGAAAAAAGGCTGCAGAATTGCAGAGCTAATGAGAAGCTGACACGTATGCAATGCATTAAATAGAAAAGACAACTGAAGCGCTAGTACTGTCATATCATTAATTATGGCGAAAATTTCCTTTTTAATGAAGATCCACTTCCCAAATATTTAATTGATAAATAAATGGAAAGTGGGGGGACTATCTGTATTGGGAAAAAACTGAATTTATATATTGAAGATGACGTGTCATGATACGTGGATTGGTCAAATGGTCAAAACGTGGTAATCAGTTAGGAGGCACGAGCAACAACAGATGCGGGAGAGAAGATACTTAAAGGCACGAGCTATTATTCAAATGAAATGAGACTCGTACCTGTTCGAGTCATTTAAAGCTCGAAGATCATAAGGAATTGAAGACATGAATCTGATAGCGTAAAAGAGTCCAAATTCAGCATTAAATGCCAAATACGTTAGAGAATTTGTATTTAATAGGAATGATTGAGTAACGTTTCTTTTAATGTCATTTATTGCTCATAATTGCCTCATTAAGACAAAGGCATTACACTTTCTCTTAGAATTAACTATAAAAGGAGAAGGTCTCAACATCTGTAGGGGAGATCATTGTGACTATACTGAAATATAAACTTATTCATTGCTTTATTGTCATTCTTAAAGTCTCTCATTTCTTGATTATCAGTAACCCGATTTCTCTCTTAATTTCTAGCTTTAACCAAATATTCAGTTTTTTGGTTAAACAATAACCACATTAATAGAGTTTTAGCTTGTGATTAACGGCACTAGATAGACATGTTAGTAGTACGATTTGTAGAAAAAGAAGAAAGAAAAGAAAGAGGAGCACGGTCATTCGTACGTGCCCAATTCTACAAATGTTACTACGACGTAGTAGAGTAAAATAATAATTGGTGAAACCCTTTTTCAATATTTCTATAATAAAAGAAAAATAAATTCCGGAGGCCCACCTGTATAAACCTATAAATAGGGAAATGGGGGAAGGTCACGCACTCACAACTTACAACCCACAACATTTGTGATTTCACTCTTCTCAATGGCAGAGGGGCGGGGGAAGTAGGGTATTTGGTTTAAATTTTTTAAAATATTGGTATTAGGTAGGGTATCTGGTATTTTAAAATAAAACAAAATACTGATACCGTACCGAAATATATATTATATTACACAAAACACATATTATCAATTATAACATAAATATAAAAAATCTAAAATTTTACTTTCCTTTATTCTCTAAGTTCATAAATTAACTCTAAACAAGTAACAAGACATTTCTAATGATCAAAAATTCTTTTATATACAATTTTCTCTATTTAGGTCGATATTTTCTAGTTTTGGACAAAATTTTTGTCAACAACATTTTCAGTTTTGTATTTATGAGTACTTTAATTGAGAATATTAGAGTCTATAGCTCTATGCACTAGTTAGTTTTCAAACCGAATAAACCGAAGTTACCGAACCGAATAAACCGAAATCGAAAAGAGAAAAACTGAACCATACCGAATTTAATTAGGTACGGTAGTAGTATAAGATTTTAAGAAATCAAATACCGAAAATACCGAACCGAAATGTCTAAATACCCTACCGTACCGACCGACGAACACCCCTAGAGGGAAGTGCACTAGTACCCTATTTTAAGGGCATTGTTTAAGCTATACCCAGTTTTTTAAAATTATTGAACCTGTACCCAATCTGTCATAAGTGATTAATATTTGGACAATAATACCCTTTAAGAAATAGAACATTAATATATACCTGATACTAAGATCAATCAAAACAAGAAAGAAGAGCTATCCAGCAACTCTAGTCAACCAAAACAAAAATAAGAGTTGGCATAACAAAATTATTAAATATGCCCTTGAATTAAATATACCGGAAAAGAGAAGGAAATCTAAATTTGATGAAAAACAAAACAAATATGACATACAACGAGGAGACAGGGGCGGCTCAATAGGTTTGGTCGCCGAAAGCCGAACTTTAATGAGAGGCCTTATTTTGAAAAAAAAAAATTTTATTTCTTTTTGTTTGAAGTTTTTAGCATTTTGACATTTACAGTTGTAAATAATTTTTTATAATCTTTTTCTTCTACTAATTTTCCAGTTGATAATAAAGCCTATCCATTTATCAACATCAGTTCATTAGCTAGGTTACGAAAAATTTATTCTTTGAAAAATCTTTGTCAGTTGAATTGGTCCCTTGTACTAATAGATCTCTTACACATTTGTACTGATATTCGTTTATTGCTAAAATCATATATGTTTCTAGGAATGTAATTATTTTTTAGTTGACATATTTAAATTACAATAAATAATTAAAGGGGAAATAAATACTTTTGAAGTAAAAATATCAAAAATACAAACTATAGAGAAAAACTAGACAATTAAAATAATAAAATATGATTCAAGAAGTTGATTAAAAATGATGTATTACACGTTCTGATGAGAAAGGTATAAAAGGATATTGATTATTTAGCAAAGCTAAGAAAGAGATTATAAAATGTACTGACATATTTTCTATGGAGGAAAAGTAGAGAAAAAATAATTATACTCATGCAGACCCATTCCTCAATTTATTTACACGTAAAGGGTTTAGGGGATAGATTTACATTACCAGTTTTTTTGCTGAAACGACAAAATCAATCACTAATTAAAATGTTACATTTTTTTAAAACAAAGAATTATAACCTTGTACTTAAAATACTTAATACAAATTTAACTAAGTCTATTATGGCAAAATTTGGGGGCCCCCAAAAGGGTGAGGCCTAAAGCAAATGCTTTAGTTGCTTCACCCCTCAGCCGGCCCTGCGAGGAGAGAAAAAAAGATAAAAAGAAAAACTTTACATATATTGATAGGAATTTCCGTGTTTGAGTATGAATTTTAGATATTTTTGTTATAAACATCAGTTATTGAGATATGAACTTCAGGCATTTTGGTATGTATTTTAAATATTAATCTATGAACTTCCGTCATTTGATATAAATTTCAGATATTTTGACATAAACTTTAGATATTTAGCTATGAACTTAAGATATTTGGCTAAAGTATAAACTTGGCGCTGCTATTGGCGAACTTCAGATGCTCAAGTCTGAAGTTTTTTTTAATAATCTCGGCTCGACGAGTGGGCGGGCAGAAGAAAAAGGCAGCACTACCAATAAAATCAGGTATTACAACCCAAAAACATGAGTCAAACAGCCAAATTCATGAAATTTAAGACTAGTATTAAGTTAAAGGGAGTGACACCAATTAAATTAGTGGATCCAAATCACGAACTGAAAAACTAAACTACCAAATAGTGGACATGGATCTATTTGCCAAGGATTATTAGGTGAAATCCTAGAATTTTGTGGACAAAATGTTGCCTCACAGTAAGATAAAGGAAAAAGGGGAGAGAAAATAAAAGTAAGTGAAATCTGGAAGGTTTTGAAAATTGAGGTGTGATCTCTGGATGGGGGCGACGGAGGTGGTGGAAGATCAAGCGGCAGGAGACGCTATATTTTGGTGATATCTTTTAGGGGTATAGATATTCCTTGATGATGGAGGACAAACTAGTACTTCTGATTTGTTTTAAGATAAAAACGGGTACAGATGCAAAAACTTTTGAGGATTGGGTACAGCTTAAAGACCACATCACAAAGTGGCTCTCCCATACAATTTTTACGTAAAGCTTGTGCTTTAGGCCCCCGTGTCACGACCCAAAATCTAACCATGATTTTGATGACGCCTATCGTGTTACAAGGCAAGCCTATTTCCCAAAATATTACTACTAATTAATTTTAAGGATTTAATAAAACAATACCAACATTCAAATTTCTTTTAAACTAAATCAACTCTAAATATAATTAATATAAGAATACGGAAGCTAGCCCCAAACATCAGGGTGTCACTAAGTCATGAGCGTCTAACACTATGAACTAAGATATATAAACTGTCTAACTGTCCAAAGAAGAAATGACAAAAGGAGTAACAAGGTCCTGCGGGTGCTAGCAGCTACCTCGCAGTCTCCAACGATAGCCGGCTTGAACTCAACGATCGTCGCGCTCTAACTCACCTGGATCTGCGCATAAAGTGCACGGTGTAGTATGAGTACAACCGACTCAGTAGTAACAGAAATAACTAAGGAACTGAGCAGTAGTGACGAGCTAAGTAAAACAGTCCAATTATTTATTTTCACAATTTGAAAAATAACAGGAATAAACAGGTAAATTCCATAACTAAGTAAATGCCACAAATAAATTTAACAGATAAATGGAGCAACAACAAAAGTAAATGCAACCTCACAGCAATGTCACTCCATCACTCATCACTCGCACTCAGCACTCAACACTCAACAGTCAATACGCTCAACACTCTGCGCTCACTGGGGGTGTGTACAAACTCCGGAGGGGCTCCCAAAGCCCAAGCGCTAAGCACGGACAACTCACGTGCCATCATATCAATACCTGGATTCACACGGTCAACTCACGTGCTACGCGGACAACTCACGCGCTATGGTATCAATACCTGGACCCGCACGGTCAACTCACGTGCTATGCGGACAACTCACGCGCTATGGTATTAGTATCCTCACAGCCAGGCCCTCGGCCTTACTCAATCATGTACCTCACTAGCCTCACCATCATCAACAAATAAGGGGACACAACCCACATCAAGTATCACAACATATTAGCAAATAAAAGAAAATGGGGTAAACATGTATAATAATTTTTACGACTGAGTACAAATAATGTGAGCATGAATAAAGCCTAAGCATGATCTCTAACATGAAGGCAGACAAGCGACAATAAGTAACTACGTAAACACAAATGATAGCCATGAGGCCTCATGGGACGGACCAAGTCTACATCCCTCGAGGTATACACCCCCACGCCCGTCACCTAGTGTGGGTATCACCTCCGAACAGTCACGCGATATCAAATTCTCCGGGTTTATACCCTCAAAGCCAGAGTTAAACCTATTACTTACCTCAACAGCGTAAAATCCTACTCCGGGATGCCCTCGTCTCTGGACTCGATATCCAAAAGCTCCGAATCTAACCATAATCATACTAGTACCATCAACATGTGCTAAAGAATCGAATTCCACAATAAAAACTACACAATATACCAAAAGTCCGAAATCGGACAAAACCCGGCCTCCGGACCCACGTCTCGGAATAAGTCAACAATGGAAGAATAAAAACCCTCGTCCTCTTCCGAGTCTAACCATATAAAATTTATCAAAATCGGACTCCGTTTGGTCCCTCAAATCCTCACTTAAAACTTTCCAAAACTCAAACCCTAACTCCCTCAATTTCACTTTGAAATCATCAATCAAATAGCGAAGATGGATTCATGAAATATAACCAAAACCGAGTAGAGAACACTTACCCCAATCCATATGATAAAAATCGCCTCCAAAATCGCCCAAATCCGAGCTCCCCAACTCAAAATATGACCGAATGAACAAACCCTTGTTTTATATATTTTCTGCCAGCTATTCTGCCTCGTTTCTCGTGCCAAACGATCCCGAAACTCGCTGTTTATACCTCCAATGGATTCTTTGTGAAATTCTAGTCAAGTTAGGCTTTTGAATCACTCAATTTGACCTTATAATGAATGAGATATGTTGGTTTCAATATTTGCAAATAGTGCAGATTTTTAAATACGCCGTCAGTGCAATTTCGTAATTAATCTAAAAAATCTGACAACCTAATTCTTAGTAAAATGACCATAAAATCCTCATACAATGTCCAAATTCGACGATTCTTTTTGTTACGGGTCCGTAATTACGATACGGATCTAATGATTCAATCAAAAAAAGAAATCGGAGCTCATTTGTTTAATATGATATCATTTATGCTTGAAGAAATAGCGTCGAAACATAAGAAAAATGAGCGCAACACAACCCAAACCTATTCAAAACTCACCCCAGGCCCTCGGGATCTCAACCAATAATTCTAGCAAGTCATATATCACTACCCGAACTTAGTCGAACCTCCAGAACACCCAACACCAAATCAACCTCGGATTCAAGCCTAAGAACTTCTAAACTTCCAACTTTCGCCAATTCAAGCCTAAGTCTACCACGGACCTCCAAATTATATTCCGGACACACTCCCAAGTCTAAAATCACCCAACGAAGCTAATCGAATCATAAAAATCCAAATCCGAATTCTTTTACTCATACGTCAAATTCCGGTTGACTTTTTTAACTTAGCTTTCTAACTAAGAGACTAAGTGTTCATTTCTCTCCAAAACTACTCCAAACCCAAACCCACCAACTCGATACAACTCAACAGAGCTGAACAACACATAAATAAGCATAGATGGGGGAAATGTGGCTATAGCTCTCAGAACCAACTCGTTACACCCCTAAATTTTAGGGCCCCAAAAATATTTTTAGTTGTGAATTTATTATTTTATTTTTCCTTAGACAATGATGAAATTTATAGAAAAAAAAAGTACAAAATCCTTGTAAAATGGAAAGAAAGATTATCTATTTTTTAACAATACAAATATTTTAGAACTTTGAATTAAGATACTCAAATATTCATATTGATAAATAGCATTTTTTACAACAAGATCCAAAATAATAAATTATAAATACGTGGCTAACATCTTATTAACTTGAATTTTCTTACTAATGTGAATATTAATATTATATTTTATAAGATAACTACACTACAAATAAAAAAGAAAGAAAAACGAAACTAATGTAATATTAATATTATATTTTGCAAGATAACTATACCATAGACAAAAAAAGAATAAGGCCCTTATTAAAATTTGGCTTTAGGCCACGAGTTTTATTGAAAAATCTTGCAAATAAAATTGAGACGACCAGAATGAACCTCCCCAGATTATCCCACCACCACCACCCCGCCACAAAATGTTCCGCTTACCTGTTTTCTGGGCAATAGAAAGGCACTTCAGGACGAGGTATCGATGCGTACGCATAACAGGGACATTCACAGGAAAAACAAGTTCTCATGTGGCGTTTGTAGCACTAGGTTTAGGTGGCCAACGCAGCTTGAAGAACACATCAAAGTGTGAGGAGCGATCCCACGTGTATCAAAGAGGGTTCAAATGAACTCGCTTCGTCGGAAAAATATACTGTTTATACATGTAATTATCATCTAAAACAGAACGAATACAGATATTATTCAATTAATGAACCCACTTGACACAACAAACCTTTGTGGTGTAATGGTCAAGAAAGCTCCTGATGGTCCATGGTTCGATTTTCCGTTGCAGCACTCTCACTCTTATTTTTGACAATTATTGATTATGTTTGTATTTTTGGAATGATAAATAGCTTTTAAGTTTTAAGTTGATTGTTTCAATATGAAATTATTTATTTGCTCTAGTATTAAATTTTTTGGTACTTATAGCTCACTTTAATTATTTGTATTAATTTAGTTCAGTTAATACTTTTTCTTTTGATTGTTTTTTTATTTGTAAATAACATCATTGTTTCTATAAACCTGAAAATATTTAATATATACACTTTTTAATATGTTAAATAGAATTTGTTAGCAAATTTTTAAATTTGTTGAAGCAAAATTTGTTAAAATAAGTAGATAATTTATTCTAAAATTTAATTTAATAAGAATTTGTAATGCTTTTATTTTAAAAAACTTGCTCAACAAATAAAGCAAAAAAAAAAAATTTGATTACTTCATTTTGTTGTAGTGAATAAAAAAAGAAGAAAATTATAATTGAGCAAATCTCGCTTGTTATAATTGATGTTGTTTGTATTATTGATGTCGTATTTAATGAACCCGCTTGTACAAAATCCTGGGTCCGCCACTGTAAAGTGCACCATATCCTACTCTACTTGATAAATTGATGAATGCTAATTCTATATGTTATTGAGGGTTTATATACTCGTCTTTCTATATACTTTTTTTTTAAATCTTCAAGTCGAGGAAGCCGCTAAACATAATTATTAAGAATTGATGAAAATGTTTAAATAAAATGTTAGATGACAGATATGGAATAGTATTGAGGCTCGCGTTATGTATATTACTAGTATTTGGGAATTCAATTTTCCTTACGCAACTTTCAAAAAGTGATAGTTTAAGCCGAATTTAAGTTAAGTTAAATAGCAACGTGTTATGCTGTATGGCACGTTTTTTAGAAAATTAGGAGCATGTACTAGACGCACCTCTAACAATGTAATGAGGGGTTTTAATATAAAGGGAAATATAGTTCAGGGGGTTTTGGGGACACCGAATAATTTAAGTAGGAAACTAACAAAAACATGATAGTTTAGGGGGATTTTAGTGTATTAACTCTACGTGAAGCATGTAATGTTTATGATCATTTCTGATTGTTCTTTAACTAAATAATACTAATATCTATTTCATGAAAAAAAAAAATTAAGTTAGGTTTATACTGACCTTGCATTTATTGTTTCACTGATAAAATATGGTTCGTGTGCCTTTGAGGAAAAATCAGAATTAAGTCAACAAATTTATAAACTATTGTTTAGTAATGTAACATGTGAGTTGAGATAACATACTTGCGCCTTTTAGTTTGTTTTTTCTTTTGATAACGAAAATCGATTCAAATGATAGTTACTGACTGATTTAATTCAAAAGCTTACTTGCAGAAGCAAAGCTAGGATTTGAAGTTTAGGGAATCTGAATTCTATGTATTTAAGTGATGACTGAGTTTTAAATTACTAATAATTTATACGCCCTCCGTTTTAATTTATGTGAACCTATTTGGAATGCTAGTTATATGGAAAAGACAATCCTAAAGCTACTAATATTGATTGTTGTGATCATATTGGTGAACTTTTGTGATCCAAATAAGCATTCTTGATCCTTCTAGCTTGAGCTCGGTATAATTCTTTTTTCCAAAAACAAGCTGGTTGCCTTAGCCTATTCAAAGTTAACAGTAAAACTTGATTTTACCACTTCTTGTATTTTGTGATAAAATAGTGAAACTTCGATTTGGAACTAAATATATACCTTTCAATACTTCAAATGAAATAAGTCTATTTTATTCTATTGTGCCCATTCTATTTTACCGCTAAAGTATATACTAGTCTGCTAGAGCACCTCAAAGGAAACCTGAAAGCAAGGCAATGAATCTGATGCAATGCTAAAATCTCAACCCGTCCTGCACCGCATAGCTTTAAACCCGCACCGCCCGGCATAACGTTAAATTCGCCCCGTCCCGCACCCGCACCGCCTCATTTGCCATCCCTAGACAACCTCTTATGAGAGTAGGCGGGAGAATAAAGGTTTCAGTTTTGTAATCCGATAAATTAATGGCTGTAGGAAGAAATGGTATGAGCTAAAAATGCTGGATTTTCTACAGTACAATGGTCCTGTTTTACGGAAGTTCAAGTCAAGACAAGTCATAATTACAACATGGCTATATGTCTTTTTTCCAAAAGTAATTCCACGTAGGTCACTATTTTTTACTATGTTTTATTTTACTGTAAAATCATATAAAAAAATATTATATTGAAGTTCACTAGTAAAATCATAGAAGTAACTGAACTTTGTCTAATATAATAGTAAGCCACTAAATTTACTCATTATAATTTATAATGATGAAGCCTATCCATAAGGTGATTATATTGGTATAATATTAAAATTTTGTGATTTTACTATTATAATTGCTACTGTTACAGTGGATAAATTAAATAATTTAATATGACAAAAAATTTGATTCAATTGTTTTAATGAGCAAGTTTAGTTACTTTAATACAATTAAACAAATCTATAATTTACTGTTATAATGTGATATAGTAAGTTTTGACTTCCCTATTCAATAAAACTTATTTATTAAAAAAAATAAAATTTAATGTTACCAACATTTTATAGATGAAATTTAGAATCTTTATGAAAAATTACAGCATTACTCTTGAAAGTTTTCGCTTTCATTTTGACATTGTTTACGTTGGAAGAAATGAGAATTATGTACGAACTTTCTCTCAAAGTTACAGATTAACCATGCATTCACATGTCTAAGCTTGGTAATCAGTCCCAAATTAAGATAAAAGAAGATTATTATGGTAAATTAACAAACATATCTAAAAATATAAAGTATGTTGTGATTATAATGTTGAAATATAGTACAGGATTAAATAATAATAGGATTATTTAGTGGATATATTTTAATTAGTAGATGTTTAGATTTTTGGACTAAGAATAGAACATACGGGTACAAGATAAAATGTATATTCGATTTTATACGAGATAAATTCGAATAAACTTTTTTTTGGTAAGAGAGGAAACCCGCATGCCGCTACAACCTCTACCACAGCCTCTGCCTTTCAGGTGAGCACTTTGTGCGCACTGGATAAACATCCCCCTGTGTAATAGCCTGCAAACCACACAGGGGATGTAAACCGTACTAGGCAAGCCCTGTGCGACAAGCTCTACCCAGAAGGCATTGAGGGGGGATTCGATCCCAGACCATCCATATGGATTACCACCCTCTAAACCAACTGGGCAACCCCGAAGGGTTTTTAACTTTAACATTGGGGAGTTTGGGAGGAGAGCTTTGGAGAATTGCATCTTTGGCATTTTGTTATTTATCCCGGGATCTCTGGACTATTATTCGACATTGAATGCAGTTTAAAAACAATATCAAAATTGTAGTACAAATAATACTGAGATTACTTATACTGGAATCAAAATTTCAACTAAACAGAAGTAACACGATCTCATATTTTATCCGGGATTGTTATTTCTTATCCGTGTAACCCAAATAGTTAAAACTCTTTTGTCGAAAAGCCAATTCAAAGAAGGAATGAAGACGACACACGGACCTATCCTTACTGTTTTTATCAGTGGGCTATTGTCCTGTCGTATAAGCTGTTTCTTCTTCTTTCATTTTCCCAAGACGTCACAATTGACGAAAGAATAAGATCAATACACACTTAATTCAGTTTAAACGCTGACGATATATATTAAGTGTGAATTCAAAGAGGAAGTACCTTTTTTGTCATTGTAACCTTCTAAACTCAAGAGTGTGGACTAACAGATCTTCATCCTCAATCTTATGGAAGATTTGCTATTATAAAAAGACTAATTAACTTAACTGATAGAAAATAACCGATAATAAGCATCAAATACATAAAATAACTTTCGAGTGTTGATTATGATTTTACAAATAAGCATTAGGTGTTTGAAATAGTAATATTTGTTTTGTACCTCAAGCTTCAAAACACATGGCTTGCCTTCAACCAGCTTCATTACACAGAAGCCCAAAGTCTCAGACATGTTTGTAGCCTTGTCCGTCCTTCCGTTTAATCCTTTGGATTTCTTAAGATAATACTCTTGATAAAAGCTAAAGAAGAATCTATGCGTTTTTAGTTGTCAGAGCCCCGAGGGATCGAATACTGTAGACCAGCGGATTATAGAAGTTAAAAAATCATGACAATGATGCATTGATTTGTGATGCAATATATGACCATAAAACAGCCAGAGAACTGAGACTGTTTAAACGAATTAACACTTCTCATCACTGAACAGAGTATCTAATCATCAAATCTATACATAAATTTTGGTGAAGGTATAATTATAGGCGATCAAATATCTTCCAATAGCGGATGCTATAAACATGTTACACAAGAATTTAAAAGATTTCCACAGTAATAGATATGTGTGCAATGAAGAGTGGAGAACATCAAGTGAGACATGAGGAAGTTGGGACTTTGTAGATGGTTACTCCTCTGCACAAATAAGCTATACAAAAATTCGTTCTTCCGGTGTACTAACCTTGTACAACAAATTAGAGTATAGGTGTCTCCTGGAATAGCAACAATGTCGCTTGCCAAGATCATCATACATTTGTCAATCCATGAATCGATAAGCCGGGATTCCATGGTTTTGAAACCACTCCGGCATTTGAAACCTTTCTTGAAGCACAGGCCTCACATCCTTCTGCTCAGAGAGATGCTTGAGAAGTGGAAGGATTATTTCCAAAAGCTAATGTAGAAAATGAAAGCCAAGTCAAAACTCGTGGCATCGAAGTAGCCAAAATTTGAGGAATTACCCTCTTTTATTATTATTTTTAACTTTTTTTCGTTCATTTCTTATACCTGCTCGTCATGGGGTTGTCCAGGAGAAAATGGAATGCACGGAATCCCATTTAAGGGCTGTAACAAGAAACTGAATGGGTTGTTATCAACAATGACAATGCGGCTTAGATCCTTTGATATGGATGACAGGTCCTTCACATGTTCCCGGAATTCCCTGTGATGCGCATATAGTGTCACTTTTACCATAGTTATATTATATAGAAACAACTGTGGCTTAAACTATTCTTTTTTAAACAGGTACCAGTGGCTATAAACTATTTAAGCTGTTATAGGTGGCATCAACGAAAAGCAGCATTTACAAGGACGAACGAACGAACCCATAATCCATATAAGCAAGTTAGTGGTATTGACCATAAAACATTTTCATAAATAGAGACATGAACTTGAAAGTCTAACTTAACAAATGTTTTCTTCAAATGTGAGGCCCACACATACAGCTTATAACATTCATAAGCTAGTCACCATGTATAACACGATAGAGAGTACCAAGGTTGGACTATCACAGGTTAACAAAGTTTTGACAAAGAGGTACTCAGAATTTGGTAACTCTACTCCGTTAACAACTACTTATGAATCCTTACTGCACCTAAGGATGCTAATAGAAAAGCAACCGGCCAACACAAGAGATGAGCTATATTTAGTATCACGTGAAAATTTGTCTACATTCATATACTTCTAGATTCACATTATATTTAAAAAGGAAAATCATATAAAATATTCTATAGCATACCTTAGGATATTTTTTATTTAATTATAAAATATTTCCTTACCTTATCAACACGGGGATTAATTATTTAGAATATTATATAGCCTAAGACTCCCATATAAGAAGCACCTCTTTTCATTTTTATATTATTTTCGATAGCCGAGAAATCTCCGAGGACCAATTTCGAAACTCAATGGATGATGGGCTACTCCTCAACCTTTCTCTACTTAAATACCAGGCTTTTGTTATCAACAGGCTTCGAACACGTGACGTGCGCCTAACCCACACATCATAAGTTGCGCTCCTACCACAGGACCAAAGTCCGGGGGGCATATAAGAAGCACCTCTTATACATTGTTAACCAAGTCAAAAGAAGTTTCTTCTACATTTTTATATGGTATCACAATAGGCAAAGTCTTAGGTTCGAGTCTCATGAACACTCATTATCAAAAAGAATTTACGTGCTCGGACCATAAAAAAATCAGGCCTATAAGTGGGGAAGCGTGTTGAAGACATAATTAAGTATCTAAAAGTGTGTTCTCTCTTGCAGCTTCAGCTTTCTGATGAGATGGTCACACACTTGAACAAGTTACACGGATTAAGAAAACATTTAGAAACAGGTAAGTCGTCAATCCATCATACTTCAGAAAAAGTCAAGGATTAAATTTTCTTAAATGTTATACATGCTCCAGAGATATAATATATGAAATCGGGGGTTGGAAAGGAAAAGATAATCGTCAATTGGTAACATATGCTGGAAGATCAAATTCATAGAGTTGAGGCACTAAAAATAAAAGAATAGGTACCTAACTAAGATCTTAATTCAGGATTAACATACAGAGCTTAGTTAGCATGACAGAATTTGAAAAAATGATTCTTCAAGAAGGCTGGGCTCGGTGTCACTTAAGAAGTTCTGCTAGAAACAAACACCCTACTCTACGTTCAGACCTGCAACGAACTGTAACTTCCATCATCTGGTCTGCTTCATCTCATGAAAGCATGATCGAAGAGTTACTGAAAATCTTATAGCTATTGCGAGCTACTGGTAGTAGTTTGTGCTAATGTTTAGAAAAAGATGAATGACGAAGAGCTACTCTAGTACTTTGCACTGATTTTTTCAGGACAAATGAATAAAGCAGCTAGGGGATGTCCTCGTAATCAGTTAGAAAGTAAAAGTTGATCATTCTCAGTACCAAGTCATACAGAATGAAACCTTCACCTGGTAACGATTGGAGTAGATAAAACAGATGCACAACAGATTCTCTATACATATCAGCAAGTGCAAAAAAGATCTTCCAGCAATGCTATTAAGCTAAGTCCATAAAGCCACTGCCTCTTCTATTTTCATACATTTTCTCCTCGGACCCCTCCTATTATCATGTCATTTATGTCATCGATTAATTTATCATTTCTTTCGATGGTATATTTGTTCTGCAATGTAATAAACAGGATACAGAAAGACAAGTCTATTTTGACAAAGATTAGTCAAATTTTGTGAGATCATGCATAAAGTAGTTATACCCTCCATTCCAATTTATGTGACACTTTTTCCTTTTTAGCTAGACCAGAAAAGAATGACACCTTTCTATATTTACTAACAATTTAACTTTAAAATGCCCATTTTAGTTAATAAGATGATCTATTAGCCAACAAATATCTATTGCTCATTTTAGACCACAAGTTTCAAAAGTCTTCCTTCTTTCTTAAACTCTATGCCAATCAAACACCATCACATAAATTGGGATGGAGGGAGCAGTTGTTGTTATGACTAATAAAAAGCAGGTTCAGCATAAGCTTTCAATCAATCTAAGGACAGTGAATGTCTTCAAATGGAGCCTGTGGCATTTACCATTTATGAGGCAGCATGACTTCCACTTCTCCCTCCCTCCCCCAACAATCAGACTTCTTCCACTCTTACACTATCGCTTTTGAGAAAGGTAACAATTTTCTTCAACTCTTACACTTGAAACCACCATATAAAGTTTGGCTAGTGATTAAAGATAGGATGTACAACATTTTCAAGACCAGTGCTTGGAACAAGTGCCTCAACACTAATTAGCACCACTATATGCATATAAAATACAACTGTTGTCTCAAAAGTTGATATGCCATAAGGTAGATATATAGCTTTTACCAATCAAGATGAAAAGGCAACATAAGATATATTGTCTATCCACTTTCCCCTCTAATAGCATCAGATTTCTATTCCTTTTATGCTATTTACTTTCAGATAGTGTTTCTTTACTCTTGATATTTCTCAAAAATAATTTAGATTAGCCCCATATTCAACATGTCAAATGATGCCAGATAAGAATTTCGATCGTGGTTATTCAACAGGGAAAGAAAATACCAAAAACAGTAGAAGACAAAACCAGTATCTATACTTACGTGCTAATAGTTGAAGGCCGATAAAGTCTATGGCTAAACCAATTCTCAGGATCAATTTTATCAACAAGGGGTCTTGCATATCCTGTATGCACATAACATTTTCAAATTCAACAATTTTGGATGAAGACGCCAATGGAGAAGGAAGATAACTAAATCACCCAGAAAGTAATGAGTTAACCTTCAAGTCCAGCAGTAAACAAGACCATATTAGCAAATTTGCTAAGTTGTTTTAAAAACTCATGTAATCCAGGACGTTCAAAAACTGTGACATAGTTGATCTTAGGTTTGCCATCATATTCCTAAAACCTCCAAAAGGAATTAGAATAGAATTCTTCAAGAAACTTGCCAGAATACTATATCAAATAGTAGGAACTAGAAAGTCTACCTTGTCCGAAGATACGCACTCGAGCTCAAACCACTTCAACCCAGCCTCTGTTGCCTGGGTACGCATGATTGTCGGCATACTTGATGTCTCATATGCACAAACTAAAGTATCATCCAAGTCAAGAACCACCTGCATCCAGCATCTAAGAACTTAAGAAAAACATAAATAGAAGGTAATACTTTTAATAAAATACCTATTAAAAGATTGATCAACACCATTAACAGCCACCAGTTAATTCTTGTTCCAGGAAGCACTGGTTATCCAGTTCTACAAACACTCTAGCTAAGGAGTAGGGGTGGGCGTTCGGGCAATTCGGAGTGTATATGAAATTTTCGGTTTGGATTTTCGGTTTTCGGATGGAAAAAATTGATAATCCAAATCCAGTCCAAATAAGCTTGGATTGGATCAGATTTTTTAAGTTCGGTTTCGGATTAATTGGTTTGGATATTTTGGATTTTCGGTTTTGAGCTTATAAGTTGAGATGTTTCTTCTTTTTACAAAAATGAATATTCAAATGAACTACTCATGTTTAATTGCCTGAAAAGTTCCTCATTCTCACTGCAATCATCCAAATAAAGTATTCAAGCAATGAAATTATTATCAAGGAAATGAAACAGCGACTTTAATACGGCTGATAAGAAGTAGCTATAGTAAAACCATATCCAATAGAAAGTATTCTGACAGTAACTTAGTAATTAATATTCAGTGTATGAGATAATATCTAATGGGTAGGGTGTTGAACTTATTACTAGTGGCATATGGATAATGGACTAAATATAAAGTATAAAACTTTCGGATTTTCGGATATCCAAAAATCCGAAGTACCAACTCCAATATCCAATCCGAATCCAAAAATTTAAAAAATTAAATCCAAACCCAATCCGTTATCCGAAAATTCAAACCAACAATTCAAAAGATTCGGATTTTGGTTTGGATTTCGGGTTTTCCCAAACTATGGCCACCCTTACTAAGGAGTGACAGGTAGTCGGAAGAGCACTACCTATTACCATTGCGGATCCAGGATTTAAACTCTATGGGTTCAACCTTTAAGGTTTTTATCATTGAACCCATTATATTTTTAAAGTTATGGGTTCATATCTACAAAAATTGTAATTTTAGTGGATTTGTACGTATAAATTTATCATCCGCATCAAAAGTTATGGGTTCAATCGAATCCGGTGCCGTTGTATTGGATCCGCCCCTGCTTATTACCAATAAAGTGCTCATACACATATATAACGCCATTCAAACTTGCTAAATTAGCACTTTGCTGACTCAAGCATTTATCAAAGACTAACAAAAAGCTCATCAGATTCACATGGTGTTTCGACTCGCTTGTCCAGCCATTTCCTCTAGGGATCTCATTTGCAAGCTAAGGGTGTGCTAGTGGCATAACCTTATCCACTACGCCACCTTCCCAAGAAGTAAAGAAAGAAGAGATGAGAAGAAACGCAAAAGAATACTGTGACACCACAAAAAATAGGAATCACCTTACTAACTAAAATGCATGCTGTAAATAACAACATTCCCTACACTTTGACATACTTTCTGGCAAATTAATGCTTCTCGGGAAACTATACCTGCCCCTTTATTCAATCTCAGCTTTTGCACTCTTCGTATCCTCATTATAGTTGTCCTGCTTTAAAACTTCCTCCTTCTACCAAGTTGATTTTCCTTAAACACCTTCACTATTCAGACTGGAAGCTAACTTTACATGTTATATGCTTATACTAAATTTGCAAAGTTAGACTTGTGATCTTCCTGTACCAATCTGCACATGCTTTTGCACACTACTTAACTAGCTTACATCAGCAACCAAGGGTGTGGCTTAGCGGTCATTGAAGTGGGTGAACCATGCAAGACCAGGGTTCAAATCCCCACGAAGACTAAAAAAACTAGGCCATTTCTTTCTGATCTACCTAATTCTTGGTGATCAAAGTTGCCCGATAATTGTACTAGTGGGAGGTAGTAGGCACCTGGTGAAATAGTCGAGGCGTGTGCAAGCTCACCCGAACACCAATAAGAAGGTCATGCACAAGCATCCATTAGTTAGGTCAGTGTTAATTGAACTGGAGCTTCGAGCTACAGAAGAATAGAAACAGAAGAGTGACCTACACAATGCTTCTTAAAATTCTTCATGTCTACTTTGCATTTACCCTTTCTCCAATATTCGATATCAGCAAATTTGAAACTTGCTTCCATAATGCTGCAATCGTCCAACTTTTAATCAATATTTCCTTAAAGCTTATAGCGACACTGTTAGGTGTTTGCCATAATTTTCTTACCATATTTGGTTTTCCTATCTCTTGAAGGAAAAGGGCAATATAATTACCTTAATTGAGTTTTTCTTTTTGTAAAAGGAAATTATAAATCTCCAATATTTGGCTAGTCTTTTTTCTTGTAGGAAAAGGTTTGGACTTCTATAAATTGAGGATCCTTCCTTCTCATTCAGTAGCATCTACAATGTAGCCATAGGGGGCTTGAGAGTCGTGTCTAGGGGGAGAACTTTACGGGACAAGTGTTAGTGTGTCACTTGTGTATACCTCTTCGTGAGGTTGTTCTCTCGATATTTTGTACTCTGTTTTATATAGTAGATTGCTCATCTCCGTTGTGGACGTAGGTCAGTTGACCGAACCACGTATGTTTGTGTCTCTTTTGGTAGATTTCTCTTTGTTGTGTGATTTATCGTCGTTCAAGGTTTGCTTTGCTAGCTTCCGCATGACACCTGACTTTTTTCGGCCCTAACAGACACCTCATAATTATTCAACTAAAAGGTTGAAGTATACCAGCATATCCAAAATCGGTTCGCATTAAATTCAGCCCGATTTCCTGAGAAAAATCTGATCCTCAACCCAGAAAAAGAAACTAAAATTACGGAAATAGTCTAGTTTTACAACAACTCCTCTTACCTCCTATTTAGTATGAATTTAACCACTTCCACTGCTGACTAGCAGTCTGTATAGAACATGACTACTTAATTATACAGGTTAATGCTCAAGTGCAATCCTACTAGATTCCTCATAAGTGTTCAACTAACAATAACTCTGATTCACTCGTGAGCGACCAATACAAGCAAGAGTGATATCTGACTCATTTCTCATTAATAATGAAAGAGCTCAATACTTCGCCATCAAACTGTATACCAAAAAACTATTAGTCATGTTCATCTGAATGGAATGATAAGCAATTCAACGATAACATAAAATCATATAGGTTGTCTGGTCCGTCCACAAGTTAAAAAAAATTCACAATACATGAATTGTTATGCAGTGAATAATAATATGTGTATTATGCGACGTTAGCAACATAAGGATCAGTATGCAGAGATTGCAATACCAAAGTCAAGAATTAGTTTTTCCTGGTATTGCTAATGCATGTATTACTACTTCACATTCTATCTCATACAAACTAATAAGTTATGGAAGCATTAGTTAAGCAGAGTTTTACATCAGACAAAACACTATATAATGTATAGAGTTGTCAAAAGCAAATCCAAGATTTGAACTTTGTGGTTTGGGTTTGAAATTCATCCATTTGATTTATTGTGTTTGAAATCTATTATTTCGACTTATTTAGTGAATTATTTAACACATATACAGAGTTTGAGCCAAAGCTACTGTGTTGGTATCTATTATTTCTACTTATCTAGTGAATCAACACATATATAGAGTTCGAGCCAAAGTTACTGGTACAGATGAACCTGTACACTATACCCCTAAGAGTTGTATAATTAATAACCTAAGGTTGTATTAATAATGCAGAGTTTGTTGCATCAATATTACAGAGTTTTATGTCAGAAATATTTCCGTTATACAGCAAAATATTCGAGCCTTTAGTGATACCGATCCGAGGGCAAACACTACACTCAAATCCAATTTCTACGGCTAAACAATAATGTCAACAAAACGTCTCCTACAAAGCTTATTACGAGACATTACCGTGAGCCTCTGCGAACGTTCCTCCTGGAGACTAATCGGAACACTTCCGGTAGTGATTTGCAGAGTCGAGAGAGCGACGGATGACGGAGGCGCCGCCTCTTCCTCCTCTTCTAGCAGCTCAACGTCAGGCAGCGGCTTGAACTGCGGAGAGGAAGAGAGAAGAGAGCTATTGCCTTTGAGGATCTGAAGAAAGATCTGGAAGAAGAAAGCTAGCCAGTTCAGAAGCGATTTCCACAGCTGTATAGTTCTCGGCGTGTAGACTTGTGTAGCTTGAACCAGCTCCGGCATGGTGAATCAGTACAACGTCCGGCGAAGGATGCGCACCGTGTTATCGTTCACACACCGAGGGGGAGTCAAAAATGGCAGATTAATGGAGAATTCAAAAAGCTCTTTTGTTTGTTTCTACTGATTACTCATTAACAGCTTGTTTGGATGGTTGTAGTATTGTATTGTTATCCAAAATAATGTTTGTTTTGACTGTTTCATTATAATTGGTTGTATTGTATTGTTAAATCCATTGTTTCGGAATAATGAAAAATTTCCTTTTGTGTGGTGGGATTGTTTCCTACAAGGGATTGTTTCCTATTTTTCTTTTGCCGCCAACGTTAAAGGTGGTTTGCCGCCTTCTGTTTTATTTTTTCTCCTAATTTGCTTTTAACTCAATTCTAATTAGCTGTGCTCCTTTGGTTTGCCTTCTTTTGTCTCCCTCATTTGTTCTGCTTTCTTAAGGTGTTTTGCCTTCTTCTGTTTTATTTTTTAAAATTATTTTTATGCATAATTTTTGCTAAATTTAATATTGAAATAATTGATGATATTTTAGTAAACTTATCAGTTACAGTACAGTACGATACAGTCAAACCAAACAGCAAAATATTATTTAACAATAACAAACAATACAATCTATCCAAACATTGTATTCATAAAACGATACAATACAGTACGATACAGTACAATACAATACATTATAAAACGATGGGGAGCAATGATCCAAACACAGTGTAAGTTATTTTTTAAGGACTTTTAACATGGCTGCTGAGTGTATTATTACTAGGATTAGGATTATTGTGAAACTCTGAAATAATAATTATTGACAAAAGAAAAAGGATTTCGAGTCAAGTCGGAGGTGTGGTCAAGGTTTGCCTCGACAATAGTCGCCACTTTGAAATTATATTATATTTCATATATATTTGGAAAAATTACACTATATAGCCGCTTTTAAAATAATAATAGCAAATATATATATATATTATATTATATATGTTATATGCAAAAATTATACAAACTTTATATACTTTTTCGTCTACCAAATATAAATAGTTCTGATGCAAGCTAAAATTGAAAAAAAAAAACCATTATATTTTGAGATTGAGATAGAGACTATTTTACGACGAAGGCTATGATGGAAGGGACGAGATTCTTCATTCATAATTTGGACCTGTTTGGACATAAATTTTGACTCTTTTTCCCCTGAAAAGGTTGAAAATATTGTTTGTTCATAGAATTTGATCAATTTTTGAAGAAAAAAATTGAAGAAAATTTTAAATTCCCACAAACTGGCTTTTGGAAAGAAAAAAGTTTTCCACTCACGAAACTTCACTTTTTTCCAAATAAAATGCATGTCCAAACGCGACTTCAACTTTCAAAAACTATTTTTCAACATAACTTCAAAAATTATTTCAAGTTCATTCAAATCTATGTCCAAACGCTAGCTTAAATGTTTCAAGTCTAACATTTGAGAATGAAAAAATTTATGGGCAAATAGCAATAATTGAATTATTCGTGTTTAATATATAAGTAAATGTGAATTAGTCGAGCTAGTTGAATACAAAAGAATTGAAGGACAACTTTGAATCAATTGTAAAGTTGTCTCCATATGACCGATAGATCACGGGTTAGAGCCATAAAAATAGTCATTATTGCTTGCATTAGAGTGTACTGTTTACATACTTTGTAAACCAGATTGCTCCAATCAATACCAGATAATCATTAAAAAGATAAAAATATTATGAAACAATAAAAGAAGAAGAGTATTGTAGAGAAAAGTAGGGAGAGAGAATTGTTATTGATATGAGATAAATTACAATGGGAATAGAAGCCTCTATTTATAGGGAGAGGGTGACTTAGCCACCAAGCAATGAACCCTAGAATCTCTCTAAATATAACATTCACCATAAATACAATTCTATTTATAACAAAAAATAAAAAATTAAAAAGAGACTATTTGGCACGCGATTGGTAGAGAGTGGGCTATTGACGCAATGTAAAGGACCATTCCGCTTTCGTCTTTACATGTCGCTACTTATTTATTGGTCGATTTTCTTTTTCTTTGTTTCAAACAAAAATTTATAGTAGCAAGTTTTTTGTGGGAACTGGAAAAGAGTGGAGGCCTTACATTTTCTCTTTTATTTTGAGAATTGAAGTGGGATTCTAAAACCAAAGTTTCACTAAAGTAGGAATAAAGTTATGCTTTTTCTTCCGAGTGGGTATTAATATATACTATTTCGAATAATGAATTCAGAAATCATAAATAGGAAAGTTGTGTGTTCTAAATTTAGAAGAAAGTTTATAAACTTATCATTTCATATTTCCGGAATCCCTAACAATTAAGGTACATTATCTATATTAAAGTTAAATTTTCGAAGTAGACCAAAAAACTTAATATATAGTATATTTATCGCGAGAACTCTAATTTAGTACAGTTATTGATAAAAAATAATGTTCAGTCTTACCCAATTTACTTTCACAGGATTATCAAGATTAATAAGGAATGCTAAGAAATGTCAAATGTGTAATTCGACTGAATTGAATTTGAGTGATTGTTTGTGTTGAAATTACGGGCCAAAAGCTGAAGCATCTGAATGGCCCATTAGGCATCTCTGGATAGGCCTAACAAAAAGGTAGAAATGACACCAGGTAGCCACTCTAAAGGTTTGTTATTTAGGAATTAGCCAGTGCGTCTTGAATTTAGTTTTTCAGGACAAAAATGTCCTGAGATGTCCTGAAATTAAGATTTTTAGTTTAAAATTTCAGGATGAAATTAGTACTGGCATATTCCTAAATAACATCCCTGAGAATGGCTATATGTGCACTGGCCCCTAACAAAAGTACGGAGAATTAACTTAAATAGTTGTTGTGAAGAATTAGCTTAAATAGCCATCTACCCAACCGGTTCAACTCAAAATAGGTGGCAGATATATATAATATGTATAATCCATGTATAATATCTTATAATCATATATACTTAGGGTTAGACCTCTCTATAACAGCATCTCTATATAACAGTCATTCACTATAAAAGTCAAGTTATTCCAGGAACTAAATATTATATTATGTTATGATATATGTCCTTTATAACAGCACTTCACTATAGCAGTCAAAAAATTTCGAAACAAACGAGACTGTTATAGAGAGGTTTGACCGTATAATTAATATATACCGATTAGAAAAAGTAGACGATAAATTCGATCGGCTATTTATGTAAAGATCCCACAAAATATCATGCATTTGATGAATCGATGCCCAACTTAGTGTCCAACTCAACTTAAAACCTCATAATTTGGTGTTAACACACTTGCTCATAGATGGTAACTTGAATTTTCAACTTAACCTTCAAAATATATCCAAATCAAATGCCACAAATTTTAAAACATTTTCAAACAGAACCTAATTAGATTCTCTCTGTTGTATAATGTTGTATTTCATATGGTTTTAAGAACCTCAGATGAAACTCGCTGAAAGTATACCTGTAAAAGGGAATCCAAATGTTGGAGGTTTTAAAAGAAGTACATACATTTCATATAATGCTTCATGCCTTCATATTATTTTATAAAATAACGTTTTACGGTATACACTATATATCTCATTCTTAATCAAATGAATCAAATATCTATATCTATCTATCTATCTATCTATCTATCTATATCTATCTATCTATCTATATTATTATAAAAGCACGAATAATTTATGCTAAATGTTGAACGACTAAAATATCCCTAAAATATTGATCGACTTTTATAACCTTAATTATTTGTATAATTTAAGGATATAATTGTAAATTATTTGAGGTTAGGTTTTTCTTTCCATTTAGACTAGTCATACATCAATGCTACATAGCAGACTTTGGTCAAATTCTTTTCCTTTGCGGCATGCTTCTTCAGTTCTTCTTGTTATCGTACTCTTTGTTGACAAAGATATGGGCTACTTTTTGTTGGACAATATATGGCCGATTTGGTTTTTCCTCAAAGTCAACTTCTTTTTTTTTGCTAGCCTTTTCCTTTTTTGACAAGAATATTTTTCTTTATTTGATCTTCTTCCATAGAATTCAGCTTAATTGTATGAATTTATGTAGGAAAAGAATAAGCTAATTATACCTATAAAAGATGTCATTGTTCCACATTATTCACAATTCTATAAAGATTTTGGTGAAGCACGAAACAATTTTCTCCAAAGGTATTATTAGTTCTCTCTATTATTTTCGTTTTTCGTAATTGAGTAAGTTCCCATTTTTCGTAATTGAGTAATGTTTTAGGGTCATGTATATGAATTAGGAGAAAAACAATGACATCTTAACTTTTATTGTAATTATTTTTTATGTCGTACTTCTTTGTTTTTCGGCGTAGTTTTTAGTTTGAGATATCAAAGTCTTTTACATTGACGTAGTAATGTTTAAATTATATATCTTTAGAGACTGTGTTATTTCAACTAATGTTAGTGTAACAATATTAATTTTCAACTTTTACATAATATTTTGAAGCTTTTACTTATATATTGTAGGTATTTCGCGCAACGTAATGGAATCAGATTTGGAAAAATAATGTCTCCCAATAAATAACCTTAAACCTTACGATATTGAATGGGTAATTAAGGTATTGGTTATTCGAAGAGGACCAATAATAAAATATAAGAACGACAAAGGGGAGGATTTGCGTTGGCATTTAATATTTGTTGACGAAGAGGTAGGCTTCTTTTGTATATTTATTTTGATATAACTTATTACTTATTCATATTATTTTATAATAATCTTAAATTATTTTTATATTAATTTATAGGAGACAAAAATACAAGCAGTACTTTTCAAAAAAATATTGAAGATTGGAAAAATCATCATTGTAAGAATATATATATGTATATAGAAGATTGTGCATTTTTTTGTTTCCAACTAAATTTTAGCCCTTAAAATATTAACTGACTTTTATACTCTTAAAAAACTAGGTTATTTGCTAAAAAAAAAAAAAACAGCGTTGGATAATTTTGTAATACTTCACGTAATAGCAGAGTTTGAATTGAACTACAGAATTTCGACCGATTCATATTAAATAGCCAATTCAAACTTCGTTCCATTCATATTAAATATAGTTAGACTTCTACCAGTAAAAGGTATAACTTTTAGTCCCTTACATTAATGTGACGATCCAAAGGGTCATCACCTGTTTTCTCTCTCATTCCGTGCTGCCGAGGCCTTGAAAACCTCATTTTTTACTTGCCTCGATTTGCGTGCGCAGTCCGGGCGCGTAGCCGGAAAGCTTAAATATGAATTCTGTGTAAAAATTGATGAATTTTGATATTAATATGATTAAAGTTGACTTTGGTCAACATTTTTGGGTAAACGGACCCGGACCCGTGATTTGACGGTCCCGGAGGGTCCGTAGAAAAATATGGGACTCGGGCGTATGCCCGAAATCGAAATCCGAGGTCCCGAGCCCGAGAAATGAATTTTTAAAAGAAATTGTTTTTCTGAAATTTATATGGAAATTTGAAATAAAAATGGATTAGAAAGCGTTGGTATCGGGCCCGTATTTTGGTTCCGGCGCCCGGTACAGGTCTTATATGTGGTTTAAGCGCTTCCTGTGAAATTTGGTCGAAATCGGACGTCGTTTGACGTATTTCGGACCTAAATATCTAAAAATGAAAGTTTAAGAAGTTTGATGAAAAAGTGATGATTTTGAGGTTTGATTCCTCGTTTATGATGTTATTGTGGCGATTTAATCGCACGGTTAAGTTCGTAGGGTGTTGTTGAGTTAGTGTGTGTGCTTGGTTAGGAGCCCCGAGGGCTCGGGAGTGTTTTCGGAGGTGGTTCGGCGTGTTTTGAGCATAGGAAAAATTGCAGAAATGTTCAGTTCTGATATCTGGTATGTTGTTCTATGCGATCGCATAGGAGCTTCCGCGATCGCATAGTGTAAATCTTGAATTGCCCAGTTTTGTTCTATGTGATCGCACAGTAGACTCTGCGATCGCGTACCTCAGCCAATTCCTTCTATGCGATCGCACCCTTCCCTCTGCGATCGCAATGTACAAAACCCAGCCTCCATCTCAACCTTCTATGCGATCGCATTCACCAGCCCGCTATCGCAGTGCCCAGCTAGCCTTACCCTATGCGATCGCAATCCCTCTTCCGCGATCGCATAGGGCATTTTTGCCCAGTTATTTCAAAAGCCTAAAAACAGAACAGTGACGGGATTAATCCTAATTTCACACGAGCTCTTCTTCTCCACAGCCCCTAGGCGACTTGTAGAGCGATTCTTCACCAAATATTCTTGGGTATGCATTATCTAACTCGTTTTCTTCATTTTCTATCATCATCCATTGAAATCCTAGCCCTAAAACATGTAATCTAGGGTTGAAATTGGGGGAAATGGGTAGACTTAGGGTTTTTCGATTTTCTTCAATTTAGACCTCATTTTGGGGTCGAATTTGAAAACAAATTGTATATCCGGGCTCGTGGGGGAATGGGTGATGTAAAAATTGGTTCAAACCTCGGGTTTTGACCAAGCGGGCCCGGGGTCGATTTTTGGAATTTGGGAAGAAGGCTTAGAAAACTATATTTAGGCATTGGGTTTGATTTATTTAGCTTATATTAATGTTGTAAAGTCGTTATTTCATAGATTTGGTTGAGTTGGAGCCGAATTCGAGAGGAAAAGCGGTCGTTGTGGATTGATTTAGCCGTGGAAGTTGAGGTAAGTGTTTGATCTAACTTTGGCTTGAGGGAATAGGATTAGAGTATTATCTGCTAATTGCTAAATGTGGAGTACGGTGTATAGGCATGGTGACGAGTATCTATACACCGGTGTCTAGCATGACCGTGAGTCCTTATTTGTGCTTATTTGGGATTCTATTGTGACTCTACCTTGTTTAATTGATGGTTCCTATATAATGTGAACAGTATGAAGAGGAAATATGACTTGTAAACTCCTTGGAGCGTTGGCTCGACTTATGACTTGGTTAGGAAGTAAGAAATGAACGAAAGAGAAAGAGATGTAATTATTCCCTTGCCGGGACGTGTAAGTTATTGTCGTTGCNGAACAACACCACTCCTAGATTATTAGAGGAATCTATAATTGCGGGTTTAAAGGCGGGATTAGGAATAACGAAGCCTTGGGTGCAATTTAAATTGAATTGTGCGAATTTAAGCAAGCTAGTGTATCTCGGGAGAGTGCAATAGTAGATTACTGTGATTACTCGGGAGAGATTTGCGGTAAGATTAGCGTTCAAGATTGATAGAGATGTGTGGGTAAATTTGTATGAGCATAAACAGAAGGGATTTCATCAATAGGGGAAATCATTGCCTTAGCCTTTTTTCATAATTGTTTACAACCCTTCTAATTTAGTTATAGCCTTTTATTTACTTGCAAGTTAGTTATTAAAGAACAATCAACTGAGAATTTGAATATTTGGGAAGCTGGTTCTGAAGACTTGGTGGGTCTGAAGGTAGCAGTTGATAGGTTAACTCTCTGTGGGATTCGACTCCGGACTTGTAAACCGGATTACATTTGCAGCGACCGCATTGTCCTTTTATACGGCATAGTTGGGCGTGATCAACCTACACTCTTTGCTTTTTAGAAGATGGGTGGGGCCCAAATTTTTTTTTTCTAATTTGACGAGGAGGGGGGGTGGGGGACCAGCAAAGAAACAAGTTTGTTTTTTAATGGGGGGCAGCGAATTGTGTTGGGGAAGAAGAAGAAGGGTTTATTTTATTAAGGGCAATTCGCAGTACTATACTGCGAATTGCTTATACGCAGTATAGTACTGCGAATTGCTGGGCCCAAAATTCGGAGTGTCTCAATTCGCAGTACTCTATTGCGCATTAGTTAATTTTTTTTCTTTTTACTAATTCGCAGTACTCTACTGCGAATTACTTTAACGGCAAAATTTTCGTTAAGGTAAATCGCAATATAATACTGCGAATTAGATATTTAGGTAACTTTTTTTTTAGTAGTAAAAATATGTTTTTTGTCCAAAAAAAAATATTAGAAAAGTTTCGGACCGGTGTTTCAACTTTCAAATTCCCCCTAATGTCAGTCACCTTTTTGACCATTCCCTATGCAGCCTCAATCCTCATTGTCCTTGATCTACTTTCCCTACAACCCCACATTGACCCATTATTGGTTTCTTTGATCTGTCGGTCCAAGACCCTATTATTAATACCCTCTAAAATAAAAACCCAACATATCTCCATTTCTTGATCTTAGCTCAAATTTTTGGTTTTAAATTTTAATGGAGTCATCATCATCATCATCAGCTTCACAAGAAGTCAATGAGCTAATTTCTTCATCTTCAAAAAGAAGTGGCACTCTAAATATGGTTATGGGAAAACATCGTCTGGCTGCTGCTATTGCTTCTCTCAATCAGCAAATCCAGATCATTCAGGTTATTATTTTCTTGAATTTTTAGTGGTTCTGATTTTTGGTCCATTATCTTATCACTTATTTACTGAGGTTTTTATGTTTTTTCTTATTTGGGAATTTTGTTTTGTGATTTTAATTAGGATGAATTGGATCAACTAGATTCATTTGGTGAAGCCTCCATTGTTTGCAGAGAGTAAGTTATTATGCGAAATTAAATGGCTTGTCTTGTTTCTTCTTTCTTCATCAACATCATTTTTTTTTTTTTTTTACTTTTTACTTGTGGCAATAGAAATTGAGAATAGGGTCCAGAATATCCAGCGGATGAATGCATAAGAATATTAAATATCACATTTTTTTGGACAATAAATAATTGAAGCAGCACATGTTAGCGATAGAGAAAGTAGATGGATTGGTTATGTACTTTTACCAAAGTCACCTATACATGTCAATTGTCACTAAAAATCTATAATCTCTCATAAGAAGCAAATGATTCATATCAGAAATGCAAACTAGTTGAGTTTTTGGTCTATTTCATATTGGTATTTACATTAGATAATTCCTATTTTCGTTAGGACTATTTTCGTTTGCTTTGAAATTTGTCATTGATAGAGTCGTTGAAAACTTGTCGTGCTAGATAATTCCTAATTTGATTTATAAATACTCAAATTGTTGAGTGTTGGAATTAGAGGAGCTTGAATGAATAGAATAGAAAAGCAACAACATCTTCTGTACTAACTTTATTTGGTTGCAGACTAGTTTCAAGCGTTGAGTTAATGCCCGATGCTCTGCTTCCGGTGTAAGATTTACCTTTATTTTTGCTTTTACTTTTATCATCCTATATACTCGCCACGGAGTTTAAGAAAAAGAATAAGACTTTTGAAATTTATGGTCTTAAAATGTTGATGAGTAAAAGCTTTGTGGGGCCATGACATTTGTGTGGTTATAAAAGTTTTTTATTAAGGGTAAAATTGGTAAAATGAAGAGTTTAAAGTTGAATTATTTCCAAATTTAAAAATGTGTCATTTATTTTGAAACAAACTAAAAAGCAAAGTATCTCATCTAATTTGAAATAGTGGGAGTATGGTTTAGATTTTATAAATATTCTCAGCGAGAGTTCAGTAAATTCACTCTTTAACACGATCCAAGAAAAAAAAAATGCAGTGTAGTTTTATGAAAAAAGTTCCTTCAAGATATTCCCAATTTTTCCTGAGTATTTATTGAAAATTTTTAAACAAAATAACTACGCCATTAACCGACGATTATTCTCATTATACAAGGATAGTAATGAAAGGGAAAGCAAGAGAAAGTAAAAAGACGGAAAATAGATGTCACATTATTAGTTAAGTGTATGATTGTATAATCTCTTCTAGTTCTGTATTAATTATCACCACTTAGAACTAGAAAAAAAGGGGGGGGGGGGGGTAGGGGGGGGGTTAGAATTCCACATCGGTTACATTATGTATGGTTGTAGTATCCTTATATTTATAATCTTGGACTAGTTTTAGTGTACGCGCTTTGCGCGTGTAATTTTACGTTTATCAATAGTGTATTTAGATATTCATGTAACTATAAACGATCTGTTAATAGAAAAGAACTATTAAAATTGATGAAATACTATGGAATAACGTTATAATTATTTTTTTTTTTAAAAACTTGTACAAATATATATATCTGCAATGCACCTATAATGAGACTATATAAAGCAGACACTAATACTTAAACCTTTTAGAAAGATAAACATCAAACAAAAGAAAAGATATATCTATATGGGAATTGTTCCGTGCGTTTAGGTCATATATATATATGTTAAAAATATTCTAAATCACAAAAAAAAAAAGTAGGAGAAAAAGTACGAAAAACAACTATGATGAGTCCTTGAATGTGCATGGAAGGGAGGTTCTTTTCTAAATTAAAAACATAGTCATTTTTTGTAAAAAGAAAATGATGGACTTATATTTTAGGACTTTGTAAAAGACAACTATCCAAATAAAGGAAGAATTTATATTTATATAGATAAATATTAAATTCAAAAATATTATGAGCTTTTACCTAGTTCAAATAAAAAAAATATTTGAATGTAAATACTGAGTAGTTAGCTTGTGAGCGAAATTGTATAAATGAGATTAGGAGGTAGGGAAGGTTTAGAGTGAGTTGTTTTTTCCAGTATGGAAGTAGGTCGAGGTGATCTACTACTTTGTAAATATTTACATTGGTGGTTAATACAAAGATGTTTAATTACCAAAAAATAAAAATAATAAATAATTTAATAGTCAAACTTTTAGTTATTAATGTGATAGGCAAAAAAAATTACTAAATGGCACTTTTGTCCAATGTTAAATTTATTTTTAAAGGGCAAAAATGGTAAATAATATTTCACCTGGGACATTCGTGCTTTTACGTGCGATCTCGCATGTATCCCATTTTAATGATATAAGGATTTAAAAAATTATATAAATATAATAAAGATTTCAGATTAATAGTTCAAATAACATATATTTTATATAAAAAAAATTAATTGATTTTAAAGTTTTAAGTATTATTGCTTTCTATATACTTCAAATAAAGATAGAGTTCATAAGCAAAATTTTGTATGTATTGGTGTTTTGTTCTTTTATAATATTCCATCCGGACAACTTTAATTGATTTTTTGGCGTGTGGTTCATAATATTTGATTTCTTTTATATATCAAGAAGGCATTAATTTCTTTGTTCCAAAGTTTCTCTTGGAGTAAAGAGTCTTGAAGTATCTATTATATTTTGAATGAACAAATTAAGGTTAATATGGTCAATTTTATTGTTAATTAATGCTAAAAGATGAATTTTTAATATATATATATATATATATATAATATCAGTTTCAAAAGTTATGTGGACATCTATGAGGGAGTAGAGGTAGTTTGGAACAAATAAAATCTTTGAGTCTAGATTGACATTAAATTGAACAATAATTGAATAACTATTTTGTTTAGTTTAAAATTTAACTTAATGAATATAAAAGTCGACCAAATACTTTTAATTGGTAATAACAACTCTTTGAAGCTCAAAAACTTAGTTCCTATGTAACGTTGTTATGATTTATTTTCACAAAATAAAAGATTAAACAAAACAGAAAAATATAAAATGTTCAAGTTAAGTGATTTCCTAGTAGAAAGGAAATCTCAAAACGTTAATTTAAGGTCTATCGGCTTTCCCCCCTAAATATTAGAATAAGTATAATGTAGTGGATCGTGTATATAAGGTAAACTCTTTATTGATTTTTAAATTTATTTTTTCAAGAGTTTAAATAAGGAAAGATATAATAATAGAATTTTAGTTGATGTGAAAGTCCTAAATATTAGGAAGATAAGTAAAAGGACAATTTTATTCAATGTAAAACCTATTTTTAAAGGGTAAAAATGGCGAACGACATTTCGCTAAGGGCCTTCATGTTTTTAATGCAGTATTTTGTGTCTAAGTTAGCCCCAAAGTCATTAAAGATGCCCTTAGATCAATTGCTTTCTTTGGTTATAATATATGCAAAAGAAATATGTTATCCTCTTTTATAAGTATTCCTTTGGTTTTCTATTTTACTACATCTCTTTTTAATTCTCTTAGAACAAAGTGTAAAAGATTCTCAAAGGAATTAGTGATGCCTGCAGGACAAGAGGACCAATAAATGTTCATTTGGATCGATGGTTTCACGGAGCCAGTGACTCAAGACGCAACAAACGCTGGTTATGAAAAGGAATTCAGAGTTTTGTAACAGAAATTATGTAAAGCAATTCCAAAGGCCTCTTCTCTTTTTTGGCTTATTTTGTAATTAGAAATTTTAACCCTGGCTACAATGTCCAAGTATTAATAACAATGTGTTACCCAGTAAGGAGCCATGGCTATTCAAAGAAACCTTTACCAGCCCCTCTTCTTGCAAGGATTGGTGCTTATAGAGATAAACTCTATTTACAACTAGCAAAAAAGGTCTAGGAAAGATTAAAACACAAGCATGCACGTTAATTTCAACCAAACAAAAAGTCTAGGGAGTATTTAAATGGTGAAAGGTAGAGGCGCCGACCCATTATCCATCAAGTTTCAAACCATGCTCCAAATGGCTATTGAAAATTTCTCGGTTATCAAAAAAAGAGTTGATTTCAACCAGAATTACCTGTTCCTAAGCCGCTCAAAGACCAACAGTTCAATATCGAATAAACATAACGTACTTGCCCAAGTCCACTTGATTGTCTAACTGACACATGAAATGTTTACACCACAAGGTTTAACAAAACACAGAATTCGTCAACAAATATCAGAGACAGTTAGTGTTCCCTTTACTACCATATCAACTAGAGTGAATACCACATCACATTGTAGTTGTATTGGTCAAAATCTGACCGCTGCGGTCGGCCTAACCGAGATCCCGTCCAAGCGACGAGATAGTGGAAGAC
Organism: Nicotiana attenuata; assembly: GCF_001879085.1. Lineage (NCBI taxonomy): Eukaryota > Viridiplantae > Streptophyta > Magnoliopsida > Solanales > Solanaceae > Nicotiana > Nicotiana attenuata. Next base: position 31,495 of record NW_017673878.1, on the reverse strand, counting down.
GACATAACAAAAGAAGAAATGACAAATATCAATAAGATTGACCACCCCTATTTCATCTTATGCATTATTTTCTGATTTGTTTATGGATCTGGAGGTTATTATGTTTGACTAAGATTTACCTCTTCATTCTTTTCTGATTGATTTAACCAAAAAGATCTCGATAACTTTTGGTCAAACAATTTGGCGTCGTCTGTGGGGATTTCTTAGTAAAAACTTCCTAGTCTCCTCTAGATCAAAAATCGAAAACATGCTCACCCACCGAGAGGAACGGTAAGTGAACTTCACACGCCAACATAGATCATGATGCTATATACAAGCAAAAGTTGCAACCAACATCATCCCCCGCACGCCGGGCAGCCCATGACCCAGTCAAAACAAGCCTAGCCCGCACAGGACAAAGGCACAAAAAGGAAGGGAAAGAGAACCGAATACGGTTACCAAACTCAGAAAACGCCATCCCCGTCAACCATCAAAGCGCCAAGCAGAGCAAGTAACGCCGTCGATCCACCTTCGTTCACCAAGTCATCAGATCGGGATAAGGAGGATATCATCCTAACCCACCTTCTGCTGGTTGCCCAAACAAGAACGCAAGCGCCGCACGGGCGAGCGAGCAAGGAAACATCCCAACTGAAGAATGGGAAATTATTACGAAACTACCGAAATATCGTCCACCAGAAAAACCCGACGCCTCGGAAGTGATACCCTTTAAATGATACTTCCTCTCCCACACCAAAAAGATTTCCCAAGAAAGCCTTCCTGGGGACTTAAATATCGGGCCGACGAGGGGGAACCCCCCGAGGTCAAAGCGTAATTCATCGTTCCATCCACCAATGACATCTCAAGACCGGAAAGCAAAAAGGTTAGACAGGAAAACTCCAATATGTGTATGAAACGGGTGTGAGCGAAGCGGCAGTGTTTCCTGCTCCCCGATACCACACTCCCCGACGCAAACAAAATCAGGCGAACTGGGACTCCCCCTGAAGATACCCCTCCGAAAAACCAGAACAACGACGGGTTAATATTTCGACGAAAGCTCGAAATAACACCCTTAAGGCCAAGGGCCTCCGCCAAAATGAAGAGTTCGACCTCGATCGAACAACGACAGGTTAATATTTCGACGAAAGCTCGAAATAACACCCTTAAGGCCAAGGGCCTCCGCCAAAAAGAAGAGTTCGACCTCGATCGAACAACGATGGGTTAATATTTCGACGAAAGCTCGAAATAACACCCTTAAGGCCAAGGGCCTCCGCCAAAAAGAAGAGTTCGACCTTGATCGAACAACGACGGGTTAATATTTCGACGAAAGCTCGAAATTGTCACGACCCAAAATCCACAATAGATCGTGATGGCGCCGGACACCGTTGTCAGGCAAGCCAACCATAAATACTTAATTAAATTCTCATTTAAATAATTGTGAAAACTCTGATTTTCCTTCAATTTTACTAGTAAAAGATACTCATTTCAAATTAAATATGAAAGTCAAGAAATCAATACAAATTACCCCATAATCATCCCAGAACCCGGTGTCACAAGTGCATGAGCATTTACTAGGGAATAAAATAAAATACAGCAACTGTCCGGAATACAAGGTGGACAGAATTGAAATACAACACAATACTCTGAAAGGAGACTCTACGGGCTGCGGGCCGTCTCGATAAGTGCAAGCTCACCTAGGTCTCCGTACCAACCAAGCCGCTATGCCACTAAGCTGCTAGCCACACCTGAACCTGTGCAACAAAAATGCACAGCAGGTGTAGTATGAGTCCGAAACAACGTGTACTCAGTAAGTATCCCGCCTAATCTTGAAGAAGTAGAGACTAGAGGTCGACTTCGACACTTACTAGTGGTCCAATAATGATACACAATTAATATAATAAAATCAAGGATTTTTATAAAGCATGGTTGTAACTCAACAGAATGAAACAAGTGATCAATTCCTTTATTCAAAGGGTAATTTCCAAATTTCGTTTTCATCAATTATACACTTATT